>NW_017140295.1:188622-200721 GCF_001652005.2 Ceratina calcarata
TAATATTGGATTGTGGGAATTAATAAAAGCAAATCTTTTATATTTTGAATAATATTTTATTTTTCAACTCAGCTCGGAAGGACGTCTATACTCACCAACTAACGCACACTGACGCACACGAAGTGAAGCCAACGGACAAGGGTCTACCTTCCCTTAAAACCGTTTCGGGCCTTATCTTAGAAAACTGACCCCTTCTAAGAATAGTGTAATTTATGACCAAGGCCTTTAGAATTGCCTTGTGAAAAACATTCGACAGAACTACGTCTTCTTATAGTGAAGATTCATTTTTGTTATACTAGTTGTGTAAATAATTCAACACGTAATGACCAAGTTAACATCGTGTTACAATAATAATAATTCCATCTAAAGAATATGATAAAAAATGTAACTAAAGAAGCAAAATGAAGCCGTCGCAAATATATAAATTTATGTAAGAATTATAAATAATATATACATAACATGTAACTTTCGCTGCAATATGTCTAAATTAAACATTTTCAGTCATATAAAATGGCAACTGCACCCATAATTGATATTAACCCGAAATCTTTATTAAAAACCGTTGATGATTCACACCCGATCAGAGTACAAAAAAAAATTAACTCTTCTTGAATCACACGGATACACTCTCACTAGAACAGGTGCCGGTTCATACATACTGTAAAAGTATGTTATACACCCAAGTCATTTCATCATTCAAAAGAAGTTTATGTTTCTATTTCAAAGTACCGTCTTCCGTTACGAATGCAAGTTTGACATCTTAGGGAAACTGAATTTATCACTCTCCGAATTTCGTTTTTATATCTTGTCCTTATCTTTCTATGAACGCATTATTCAATTTTTCTTGTCCTGGAATTGACGTTTCAGAACTGATCTTAATTCTCTCACCCATCAGATATTTCCGTAATTCGATCTCTGGGTTATTGCGTTTGACTACTTCAAACAATTTCACATAGTAGACATGGCTAGAACGAGTAGGTTTATCTCGTTTCTCCCGGTTATCATCGTCTTATTGTTACATTTCGATGTACCAACAACGAACTCGCTATTGAGTTTAGATTTCATATTTTTATTCTAATTTTTTTATAAAATATTTACAGACCTATGTTGGTATAATATTTTCTTCTTACTTTTACTTATTGAACATAATGGTGCAGTTTGATCGTTTAATCCGTGGACACCCTATATATTTGCGGAAAAGTGGCTGCGTAAAATATGGCTGAATTACGCGGTAGAAAGCAGCCGGTAGAGGGCATTCAACGCGTGTACACGCAATCGCGTGCCTCCACCGAAAGAGAAGGCGACATCGAATTGCCCTTCACGTTCCAAAAAGCTGCTCCGGTTTCGGCGTACATTTTTCTTGGCTACTTCCGACGCGCCCGACCATCCTGGCTGTCATGAGGACCTGAATGGCGTTGGCATCAAGATCCGTCCGTCGTCTCGCTGGCTGCCAATCGTCCGTACACAGAAACGAAAATTTCAAGTCAGTGCTGGCAACTTTTTACGTTTATTATAACGTCTCATTTTGACGAGGAACGCAGGCAAATAATTTTGTTTACCGTTTCTCGCCGCGTTATTGTTTAGGGTTATTGGATTTTAGCGGTTACTTATCGATGCGGGCGAAGAAACGGAATGCTTCGTTGCGCGCCGCGACGATACCGATCCATCGTGTCCCGTTCCACGATGTGCAACATTATTTTATTGTTTCCTTGCGCTCGCGGGATGAATCGTCGGACACGTTATCGCCCGATGATCCAACGACACCGGTAGATGTTTTCTTTCGTACAGAACACACGCCGTGTTTATTATTATTACATAAGCAGATCGCTACGAATATTTTATTTCAACGGATTCTGTCTCTCCTCGCATCATTTGTTCATGAAAATTAAAAGTTATTCCGCGATTTGCAAAGTGCCATGACTGCTCTTTGCATGGTATTTTACAATCTAACAATATGTTACTTAGGATATTTTCACTATTATACTTCAGATACATTATATACAATCATAAGAACAATTATCTTTAGAATTATTCATTTTATTAAAATCTATCTTACTTTTACAGTCATTGCAAAGATGACAGCTGATTCGGAAAAAGACAACACTCACTGCTTGATATGTAATAGCAAAGTTGGAGTTTCTACTAGGAATAGTATACGTATTTTTAATGAAGAGTCTGTAACGTCTTCAGAGAAGCCACTTGTAGACATAATTTGTACTGTCTTAGAAACAGACTTGAATGAAGAAAATGTACATTCTCTTGTCATATGTAAAAAATGCTACAAATTATTTAATGAGGTAATAGGAGCGCCCCACTGTTTTATAAGTATACATATGGTATCTGGTTTATTTGTTCAAGTTATAATTTCTTGTGCTATTAAAGACGTTTAAAACTGTAAGAAAGTTGTTGAACAGAAGTTCCAAATCTCTATGTATAGAATGTTTTTTACAATACCATTCAATTCTTCATTCTTTAAATGTTGTAAAAGTAATTCGAAATGTAGTATTAAACCAGACATACTGCATAGTTTTAGTCACATAATACAGAAATAACATTCACAGGTTGATGAACTTGAAAATAGACTGACGGAAGTGAAAGTAGAATTGTATAGTAATTATAAGAAAACTATTAAACAATTATCTGACGAGCAAAATGAAGAAGAATTTAATGATCACGATTACATAGAAAATATGGACTCTCAAGATGCAGATGGGGAGATTAAATATGCAGACAAGGTAATAGGTAAAACTAAATTTTCTCGTGTATCAATCATTAATGTATTTTTTAAATCTTTTTAAAGGACGATCAAGAAGACCAAGAAATGGAGGGAGAAGAAGAAAGATTAGAGGAAGAAGACGAAGAGGATCCTGCCTGTGAGCAGGAGGAAATTATTCTGAAAGATCCATCAGTGCCAGAGACGAGCAATGCAGACGAGAGGAAGAGAATGAAACGGTCAAAAGTAGTTCCAAAAGTTGAACCTCCTCAAGAGCAAGTAAGAAATTATTTAATTATGAATGTAAATAATTCATCGGTTGGTAGACAAAACGCAATAATTCAGCTAAGCGCTGAGGAATGTACTTACTCGGCGGAATGATGGAGAAGGAAACTAAGGCAACTCGAACGAGTGCTATGAAATGTAACCGTTCGTGGGTGCCTTTTCCTACTATGACAGCACGCCCAAAACTTATAAAACTAAAGGATACATGGTTTATCAGGGAATAAGTATTTAATAGGCTCGATAGGAGAAACTTCATGCATCGAATTCGACAATACTTAGCGATTGAAACAGTGTTATCAAAAAAAGTTGTCCTTAGATAATGAGGAGAGAAGATCCATTGTCAGATCAGTCATGGACAAAAAATTTTCTAGTGCTCGATCGAGATGTTGCCTCTTCCAGCATTTGATTGAATTGTTACGTACTCAGCAGTCGATCGAATCAGTATGTTTTTCGCTGTTCGGCCGAATTGTTATCTTTTCCAGCCTTCGTTCGAATAAGTACGTTCTTCAGCGCTTAGCTGAATTATTACGTCTTACCTCCCAGCAGACGAATGTATAATGATATAGAAATTGATTTTACTTACGTTTTTTTGTTATAGGTCGTATCTAGAGATGGTTCTATGTATACTTGTTTGTTATGTATAAACGAAGAAGATAAAACGGTGGGAGACGCCAAGTCTATTATCGCGCACGTGAGAAGTGTGCATGAAACCCGTTTATATATTTGCGATATATGCGGAGATGATTTTCGAAAAAGAAATGAGCTCTCCGTACATCTCGATGATCATGTCGCTAAAGAAGAGGGAGACTTTCAATGCGAGATATGCAACAGAATTTTCAGTAATTTACGACTGTTTAGAATTCACAAGAGGATACATTATCCGCAAGTGAAATCCTGGCCATGCGAAACGTGTGGCAAACGATATAGGTATTAACAGGATGCAATTAATAAATGGCATTTATTAAGTTGGCAAATAAATTGGTTCTTGCTTCGGCGTAGTTTCACTCCAATTTGGATTCGTTTTTCTTAATGCGATTATACTGAACTCAAGTACGCATTTAAATTAAAAATGCTTATCTTTCACACACTGTTCGTAACATGTTGAGCGATTATCAATGGTTGCTATCTAGCTACTAAAAGAGGAAGCACATAATGTGCACTATCGCCATATGTTATTCCATTACTTCAAAAAGAACAAACGAGCACATGTTGTGTGGAAGATGCCTTGACAGAATAGGTATACCAGAAATCGTTTGTGAAATTTCGGTCTGGACATTTGAAATTAATACTAAAATTCGTGACTTCTTTTATACATGTATTTTAGGATTTAAAACCAGTCATTTAAACTGGTTTAGTAGTGCTAATGTTAACGATACATCTTGCTCCTATCCACCGACTGAGATTAATTCGAGTGATGTCAAGACCATTATCGATAGAAGTTATCCCAATCGGTGCGAGATATTGCTACAAATGCTTGCTCAATATATCCCATACGAGTGTAGAAAATGATCTCAAAGAAATAGTTTCATTATGCCCTAAAAAATTGAACGAACTTATTTGCCAACCCAATAAGTAATCTCACTATTATGTAAAGAGAAAATGTAATGAAAGAATATTACAATTTGTTATGTTCACAGTTCCAGAAATCTACTGGAGGAACATATCAATACTCATACGGGTATACGTCCATATGTATGCGAAAGTTGCGGCAAAGATTTTGCTTCGAAATATACGCACAAAGCGCACGTTAAGACGCATGAGATACGACCGCGACCCTACGAATGTTCACAATGCAGTAAAACATTTTTGAGCCAACAGAACTTGAATCAGCATGAAAGGACTCACAACGGCGTAAAGGAATACGTTTGCCACCAATGCGGTATGATATATCAATTTGGTTATTGTTTTTTGTGTTACATTTTAAAATATAAACAATGAAAATTACAGGTAAAGCGTTTGGCTCGCCACACAATTTGGAAGTGCACAATATAGTGCATACGGGTTACAAACCGTACATTTGTAGAGTCTGTGGTAAAGCGTTTGCGCGCAAAGCTGAAATAAGAGATCACGAAAGAACGCACACTGGAGAGAAGCCGTACCAGTGTGAATTCTGCGGAGCTACATTTAGGTATATAATCATATTTGTCGGCTATATAAATCTGTATAACGGATGCAATCTTCTATATTATACATTTCAGCCAACGATCGAATTTGCAATCGCATAAGCGTGCGACGCATTATAACGACAAGCGGTATAAATGCGACGATTGTGGAAAGGGCTTTAAACGACGACGATTGTTGGATTATCATATAAAAGCGGCACACACTGGCGAAAGGCCATACAAATGCAGTATATGTACAGCGACATTTGTTTACCCGGAACATTTTAAAAAGCATATGCGTATACATACTGGCGAGAAACCATATCTTTGCGAGGTACCCAAAGTCAAAATTGTTGATTATACATTACACTAAAATCATCTATTTAACATCAGTACATTTCTTTAGGTATGTGGAAAGGCATTTAATAGCCGAGACAATAGAAACGCACATCGATTCATACATAGTGATAAAAAGCCATACGAATGTCTTGTATGTGGTATGGGTTTTATGAGAAAACCATTGTTATACGCTCACATGCAAACACAGGTAGGTTAAAACATAGTAATAAAATTGATTTATAATTATTAATGATTATTTTATTCAGTTAATTAATTTTGTTCATAATTGACATGGACATGGAATCACATTTTACAGGGTCACTTAAACGACACTATCGTCGTCAATCAGCCGCGTCTTACTACTGAAGACGATCAAGTTATAACAATATCTGATGGTAATGTTGAGCTTTTAGTGGATGAAGCCGAAACTGATCAGGTACTTAATTTCCTCTTCTACTGTATTCTAATGAAATATAATTTATTCTTAATATTTTTTATCGTATCACAGCTGGATGAAACCGAACTATACGTCACGGAATTAAAGGATCATGTTATAATACAGCAACCAACAGAGGATCCAATTTATAATGAAGAAGATGTGTTGAATATACCGACGGAAGAGCATGTCGCGGACGAGGAAGGGAATCCTTTAGTTGACGAAGAAGTAAGCGCAGTTTTACAATCGTTAACTATTATGATGTAGGAGTATTTGATTTCTATAACAAAATGATCACACAATTTCATAATTTTTAGATGAATTTTGCCGAAAGCGAAGTGTTGGATATTAAACCTGAAGACGCGGAACAAGTAGAAGAAGTATATAATTACGCTGAAGCTGAAGATGTTGAAACGATAGTTGTACCAACTACCTCAGAATACAAAGACGAAGAAGACGATAAGAGCGCGGTGCGATTAGTGCAGATTCGATTCCCGTCGTCGGTTAGCGGGGAAAGCCGTAGCTGGTTAAGCCTTGTGCAGAACACATGAATTTTTGTATTATTTGTTATACACTATAGCTTTCTAAGCAGGAAAACATTTCTTAGTAAATAAGGCATACTGATACGCGTAAATGAGTGAGTGAATAAACTAGCCTTAAATGGAAGCACGTTGAATTGATACGAGTTTTTCTTGATTGCATAAGACGATTATATCTAAGTACGTTCTTGTAATCTTCAATTTGGATTTGTCCAGGGTGTCCTTGTGGTACCTTTTCAAATGGGAGGTTCCTGAAGTCATTTTAAACAATATTTTCCTTTGTCAAAATGTTATCCAAGGCGTGATTATTGAGTTATTAACAAATACCCCTGCTAATCAGACTGCCCGTATGACGGGCGGCCAGGAGTGCGCCAACTGCCTTGAACATTTTGACAAAAGAAAATATTGTTTAAAATCACCTCACATTTTGATCAAGGAAAATATTGTTTAAAATCACCTCATTTAAAAAAGTACCACAATTTCTGGGACACCCTGTATATGTATAGTAAAGGTCTATCTACACTAACATAACGTCGACGTAACGTAACCAGTATGTAGGGTCTCCGTAGGTGTAGGACGTACGTTCGGCAACGTAAAACGTAACCAGTGCTGTAGTCTTTAGGATAGGGTATAGGAAAAAGCGTGTAAAAGCAGGGAGATCAGGAGTCCACGATTGACACCGAATCGGCAGGCAGATTGCCTGCTGTTTAGGGTCCACTACCTATTCCGAGGGTTCTTTCGCTTTTCTCTATACCCTGTCCTAAAGACTACAGCACTGGTTACGTTGCCGAACGTACGTCCTACAACCTACGGAGATCCTGCGTGCTGGTTATGTAACGTCGACATTACGTTAGTGTAGACAGACCTTAAGACGTAGAGGCAAGCAAATGATAGAGAATCTTAAATTGATTATGTCGTTTCATATATGACATTCTCAATATGTCTTTTAAGTCCCAGAAATTTCTTTCTGATTGAAAGCACAAAACTGCTGATAAAAGCTGTAACATAAATTGTAAGAAATTTTGTACAGTTGCAATGCAGTCCAGTCAGTACCATAATTTTAATTGTAATTTAATTATTTTATTATTTTCATTTCTTAATTCTAGTTTACAGTGATCGGTTATGCTTAGATTAGTAATAAACGTAAGATGAATCAACGAAAATTACATGGATTAATTTATAGATAAACCGGTTGATAATATCTAAGATATTTAGTTTAGGAATTCTAGGTTTGTATACTTGTGTAAGAATAATTAGGTAGCATTTAATGGAATGTGTTCACATTCCTAATATTCATATTTTTTTATGCATTTAACATTGTACCGTAGCGTATAACGGGGAAGTTTCCTCGACATTCTTCCTTGAAGATAAAAGAAAGTAGAGCGTAGTTTCATAAATTAGTAAGTTTTGCAATTCGTGCAGCACATTCTTCGAACTTGTGTAACTTGCTTATTAAATATCAAAATTCCGATACTGGAAGTTATATTACTCGTTTTACAACTTATAAACAATTAGTGTTTTACATCTATATAGATCATCAGTTATTTATAAGTAACTCTGTATTGAAAACATCTCAGAAAAGATGATGCTATTCGACACAGACGCGTTGTATTAAATATTTAATTTCTCCGTATTATTAGTTGTGTGTAACGTTCTTTATAAGTATCAATACAATTATGTACAAATAAATAAAATTATAATGTTCTTAAATACATGTTCTTTTCATTTTCCTTAATATTTATGATACAACGAAATGCTACCATTTGATTCGATCGACGATCGTTTGTCACATCATATCGCCTCTTCGATATCTTCTTTTTCTCTTTCTTTTATGTCATTCTCAGGCTCAATTTCATTGGATTTGATTGTTCGTTCATTGGTTCGGTTCGAAATTTTATTCCGTTTGTACTTGCACGTGCTTTATAGTTTGATTCTGATCCTGTGGTTCATGAGTACTTATATGTTTTAGTCTGATGGTTGGTTTTCTATTTTCCTTATATTCTCTTGTTTCACTGTTACTGGGAATGAATGATATCAAAAGATGGAAGCAGAAGGGAGAGCCTTGGTAAGAAATTTAAAAAAAATAGAAGATTCATACTTTAAGAAGATCTAGAGAAATGGAAAAAGAAAAAAATGCTATCATTTTTATTGGTGATTTGTGGTTAAAATTGAACTAAAAAAAGATAGTCTATTGAACTATGCATGTTAAAATGAACTTATACTGCAATTACAAGATTTCTCAATGATCTAAATCGAATGGTATAAAGTGGCGCACGTGTTTTACGTAAAACGTTAATGGGGTGGTTTTGATAAATGACAGGAAATTACGGAAACACTCCATTCAGCGATTAATTGTTACGCTATTGTACCCTGAGCCATCAAGCAGCATCTCGCGTCACTCAATAAGTTAAATTGAGCGTGGATAATAATCGAATCCTCCCATCTCTCTGTTCAGGATTCAGACCTTAATATCTCTTTATCCAGTTCGGTCTTTCAGAACGTGCTAATACAATAGCTCCGAAGAATGCTCGATTTTTCATGAATCAATGAGATTCTAATAGTCCCTCATTAAGCAATCGTTATTTTAAAGATTATTAAAACCATCATATAGATTTTAAAACATGTTTATCTTATTTATACGTTTGTATGCAATAGATAGTACTTGGGGATGAGACGAAAGGGAGAGAGACTGGAAAAGATTCTTCAATGTGAATATTATTAGAAATTTGTTAACAAAAGAAATTATACTTAATCAAAGAATAACTTTTAAATATTTTGTTATTCACGTATGTTATTTATTTATGTTTTTAATGCTTTTGAATAGTTTATATATTGTTAATGTTGAAATATATAATGTTGACATTACTCGATCTTTACAATGTATAAAAATAGGGAAGACCCCCCGCATCGCTTACCCTTCTAAAACCCTAACAAACGTTCTCAAAACCCGGGACAGCCTGTATATAAGACGTATTATCACCAAATGTTTCCGTTTCAAGATCGAAACGCATGAAATAAATGAGAACTACTACAATAAATAGTACTTTATAATAGATTTTTAGTAAATACTCTCTAAAAAAAAAATAATTTACACGCATAAGACGTTTGGAATCTCTCCGTTCATTCGTCTGAAGTGCACGAATACACGACGTTTCTCACATTAATTAATCGTCGAGTCTAATTGAATAGTCTTGTCGACGAACCGCGATTTGAACGAATCTCTAATACTATTGTACGCACATTGTTATCACAAGAAGAATAAGAAAAGCGATGGAGCTAATGAAAAGTAGAAAATAGTTAACAATAGAGTAGATAAGAAATTAAAAGAAAAAGAAGGATCGCGAAAATAATTTATATACTTATTTAGGTTTCATACAGACTGATTAAAATGTGATTGTAAACCAAAGACAAAGTGTATGTTTGTTTATTTTGTATTCGTTTTATGTTCACTTATGTTAGTTAATTTTACGTTTCAGATAGTTTGGTTTATCTGTAGTTTAATTAATTGAAATAAGTTAAGTTCTTAGAGGAATGTAAGGTCGATGGGTAATGAAGTGTGAAACGTATCGTTGGTGTGTAAAGATGTGGAGGATTAAACGATTAAGTTTTTTCAAGCTGCAAACCAAATTCTATTTTTCGGCCGATAATGCTAAAATTATAATAAATACAACTAACTTAATAAAAGGAGATCGCTTCGCGGTATAATAAGAACGTTCCTTCTGGAAGGATTTCGTCATTCGGTTAAAATAGTCAACGTAATAAACGCGTCACATTTATTTCGTTCCGCGCGAATTGCCTCGCGGAATCTGGTTAATTAAACGCGGCGGGGTAAAAAAGAAAATTGCCTAAAAATCGTGTCATTAATCGCGGAATACCAACGCGTTCCTTTCGCATTTCTGTTGCACTCTATCTGGCTTCTCCTGACTCTACCTCACCGCAAAATTTCTGTTTTATTCACAAAGATATTCTTCCTCGCATCCGTACGTGTTTCGCCTGCTTTCCCAGCTTCAATCTTTCTCTAAAACCCGTTACCCCTTCGTCCGACCCTCTTCTCTTACCTTTTCCCACCGTACACGCACCGCATGCAAATGCGTATATTATTGCGACATTCCGCGCTGATTAAGCGTCGTGTTTAAAATGAATCTTTAATGAATTTTACCCGAGACTTCAAACTCCATCCACTGTAAACGCGATCATGCATTATTTATAAATACCGGCGGTATCGTATTCTACGAATTTTTAACGAAATCGACTTCAGCCCAATGCACATGGAGATCGATTTACAAAACATCTCAGACTTACTTTGATTATTTTCCGCAGAGAACTTAAAGTGAAAACGCAAGAATCGGGTATATAATACAATAGCATAATGCACAGTGTGGAATTAAACGAGTTTTTAAATCACAGATATTTTGAGATGTTATTTCCCAAGCCGAGTCGTCCGGATTTATTTCATCCCGACCAATTTGTATTCACCCATCAGCAAGCGCCTTAGTCTCGACAACAAGCATTATTTTTATATTTTTCGCGAGTTCCTTTCCCGTCCCGTCTTTCCCATCCCTCGCCGTTTCCATTTACTTTCGCGCGACGTGTACAGAGTATGCAAATGTACACGCGTATTATTTCGTAGCAGCGTGTTTTTCAAGTATCGCGCGTAGGAATGAGCGAGGTCTCGGAGAATTTTCTTCACGGTTTTATATTTTTTCTTCTCTCTTTCTCTCCTCACCCGATATCGCGCATGAAAGGTACACAAAGATGTTGCGTACAAGAAAACGTACGCCGGAACGAGGACGAGGCTTCGCGACGCGGCCTATCCGTATCCGCGCGCCGAAAAGATCCCGCGATCCTTTGATCCCAACCTGATTTACTCGCAGCTGAAGTGTACTTGTAGGATCGGGAACTTGCCAGAAGTACAAGTTCGTTGCATGTTGTCGGAATTTTCATCGGCTAAGGATCCGGATACGTATCACACGGTGGGTTGCAAGTTGCCGTCGAGATTTCCCTGACATTTGCTATCCGCGTTCTACCCATCCTACCCAGATTTATGAGCGATTCTTGCGACTTGCTTTTTCTCGGTGGAGATCGACCCGAGTGCTCCGAATGGTATTATCGGTAAAAATTAGATGGAAAATATTTCGAACAAATACAAAATTCGTTTATAAAACGACGTAAGCAAGAAAATACAAATGTCGTTCGGATCGCTACCAATAATACTGCACAATACAAAATTAGACGCCGATAGCTGCGCGATAAGGCATGCGCTAATGCCGACGTTATCCATTAAATTGGCCAAAAATATGGATTTACGCCATTCGATTCTATGTACTTATTTCTCAGAGAATTAAGGTAAAATTCGTTCCAATGTTTAGTTTGAGGTGGATTCTACGGTACTCTGGTTATTAATCAGTGAAATTATACCGATATTTAATAAAATAAGTGTTACAAAATGAAGCAAAAATCATAGTACTATGTTTCAAATTTTAAGCTATTTTATACCACAAAAAGATTGTACTTAATAAAATAAGGACCAGAGCGACCTGCAGTGTATTATACCATAGCGCAAGCATTAAAACGAATTTTGTCTTGATTGTTTGAAAAATAAAATCGAATGACGTAAACGCGTATTTTGCACTATTTTGCCTGGTTATTGATAAATCACAACACAAAACATCAAAAATTTACCGA
>NW_017140295.1:202921-211700 GCF_001652005.2 Ceratina calcarata
ACATAAGTGTTACAAAATGAAGCAAAAATCATAGTACTATGTTTCAAATTTTAAGCTATTTTATACCACAAAAAGATTGTACTTAATAAAATAAGGACCAGAGCGACCTGCAGTGTATTATACCATAGCGCAAGCATTAAAACGAATTTTGTGTTGATTCTCTGAAATGTAAGGACATACAATCGAATGGCTTAAATACATATTTTGTATTATTTTTGCCTAGTTATTGATAGAGCAAAGCAAAATACGTTAAAAATTTATCGATAAATGTTGGAAAAGTCACGTGTCTACCCTAGCGCCTTAAAGCCAAATTAAGTTTAATACGTTTCTCTGTTAATTCTCGCATCGTGCCTGTACTTGTCCCACAATACATTTTCTTCTAATATTAAATCTACATTTTAATAACATCACCACGCTCTTTCCGACATTCTTCCTTAATTTTTGTGCGAGTTTCTTTCCATCCTCGACGTTACCTGAATAATATCGTGTTTCTGTCCAACTTTACGCTTTTTGCGTGCGTTCCGCTTTAAAAACTTTAATCATTTTAAATGTCTGTTAATTAACATTAATTGCGAACATTTTTACAAGCAGATAAAAGGAAAGTGTGTATATTAGCAATTTTTCTATGGAGTATTGTCTATTATAAGACTGTGAGTCGTTTTATTCAAATTCTATTAGGACATCTCATTAATCCATCAGCATGATCAATAATGAACTAAGTATATGTTACCATCTTCTCAATAGAATATTGTATATTATAAGAACAAGAGACATTTGTTCAAATTCAATGAGCATATCTCGTTAATGGATAAACACGTGCAGTGATCAATAGTAAACTTGCTTGCGCAGCCAATTCTAAGGAACATATCCAGCACTATTTATCGCAGAAGACAAAGCCCGGGGAGGTTTTGCGCGTTACCGCGACCGCACAGGAAGTAAAGGTAAGCTGGGCAAACATTATTTGGCTATATCGCTCGCTTACATACATTTTTTATCGTGGCAGCTAGTGCAAAAGCGTGTTACCGTGTCTGTGGGAGAAGATAGTTAAAACCGGCCTAGGTTACCTACTCGTGGGATATTATTAATGGTCCTTCGCAAGGATCCCGATAATGAATCGCAACGATAAGCCCGTGCTCGACCGTCAAACCGCTTCATTTTCCCAATAAAAGTTAAATTCGTGGTTTTCCCGTTTTCCCCCCTGCGAAGCTAATCTCGATCTGACAATCGCATAATTATATCGGCGAACTCCCCTACGTCCGGGTCCAATGGCTCTTCTTTCTTGGGTTCGGCATGCGAAAATCGAGGATCTCACAGGGAAACGTTCATCGCCGGCTCGAGGATCGATTTTTGCCAAGAACGTACGGACAGCAAATTTATAGGAATATCTTGCAAATCTCTGGGAAATCCTCCCACACCGAGAGCCGACAGTCGGGATCGACGTAGTAGATATGATGGCGACGACGGTTTAACTTTCGATGTTGTCGGCCGCTGCAGATGTGTGCCCGGTGCCTTTGAATCCATCTGTCGGCCGCAGTTTCCCCCCATTTTTAATTGAATTTTTTCACTCGCCGAGGGAAGTAATTTATCCTTTTTATCTCCGAGCTGGATCACGGATTCCAATTGAAGGAAAGTTGAACTAGTGTCTTGGCCAGACGGCCCGCCAGTGCCGCACCGAAATAAGATAAAAACGAAGACCGCACTTACTACGAAATCGCTACAGTATACACCTCGATCAATACATTTATAACAAGCCTAAATTAAGGCTGTATGAGTAGCAAGATCTCTGCCAGAAATTTAAGAAATTTAATGAAACTCTATGTCCACTGTTTGGAGTAATGGACTTTTAGGAAAAAAATTTACAGAGATGTAAGGTTTATAAAATTGTTTGACGTGTCTTTTTGAGTCACTGAGAATTTATGACGTGTAATTTCTAATATTCTAATACAGTTCAGGTTTGCTCTTAACTGTATATGATTTTCGCATTTTCTGATTGTACCTAACTTGCAACAGTCTATACATTGTCTACAAGTCTCACAATTTTTATTTTTCATACTTCTTGTTGTGTATCTTACAAAATATTCACGAAGTTGATATTCTTTCGACTTTAAGATATTCTTATGCAGTAACAGTTTTACAAAATTACAAAATTCTTGTTGCATCTGATTTTTTCATGAAGAAAATCAAAATTTTGTCATTCAACATAAAAATTCAAGATGTAATAACTTTTTCAATGGCATGGCATAATTTCTAAAATTTTACACAGCGTTTTATTAATGTAATATCTAATAACTGTTAAAATTCCAATGCTTTGTCATTGTTTTTATTCAAGGGGCCATACAAGCTTAAATTGTTTGGTTATTTTTTCTAACAAATTTTATGAAATAAATAATTAAATAAAAGAAGTAAGTAAAAAACTATTAGGAGAAAGGAGAATGAATCATCGAGTGGATTCAAATAAACGTGTTGATTACAAATATGAAGTGAAAAGGTAGAGAGTAAGAGAATATGTGCAGAACATGAAGGATGAAGGTTAGATAGAGATAAGTAGAGAGGAAATATGAGGAAATGGATCAGGTAAATGGAAGAGAGGATGGTATGATTATTAAGGAGGTCATGTCGCGATGATGGACAGAATTAAAGGAAAAAGAAGAAGAAAGGAAACTGAAATAACTCATGTTTAAATATTATTATATCCAAATCATGTCCAAAATTGTAATAAATCAATAATGAGAAATTCAGTTATGATGCCTGTAGTATTCTCCTACAGGAAAGCACGAATTTTTAGAATAGTTAGCATTTCAGTTAGAAATTCATCATATTAATGCATTACATGAATAAATTCGTTACATAAACCGTTCTATGCGTAAAAAAGGCTACAATGAAACTAGTAAATACTTCAATATTTTAGTATGATTCCTTACGTAGAGTGGCCTTCACTTAAATAGTCTCGGGTAACAATTGATATATGTATATAATTGTGCCTGTTGCGTATTCAGTACAATTCCAATCGGATAATATTCTTTTCCACTTTCTGTTCACTATCTTGGAAGCATTGTTGAGCGAAAGAGGTCGAAACCGAAAGGGAATAAAGATATTAGGTGGCAGGTTCGAACAAGCATGGAAACCCCATCAGCTCGAGGCTCGTAAATTTCCCTGGAAGCTGCCGAAACTCAGCTCCATGGTAGTAGATAGGCCTACATAAGAATATACTGCAGACTGGTTTGCGGCTTCAATCCGCAACCAGCGCAGCTCTATCCTGGTTCCACTTCCGCCCCGGCGTGACGTGACGTGGCTCAGGCGAAAAGTAGAAACTTCCTCTCTCCTTGATTCTTCCCTTCCTCTCTTCCCATTCGTTCCTACGGTTGATCCGCGTTGACTGACGAGCCTCGATCCAGAGATCCTAATGTCGAGCCAGCTCGGTAAACGATAGGAAACGAGGATTTCCAGTGAAGGCTCGCGAAACGACAGGAGTGGAATCCTCTTATGTAAAATGTTATTTCTAAGAATTAATGGACATATTGGAGGAGTGCAAAAAATTAGTAAATGTTATTCTGAGCTTTTAAATATTATTTGGTTCCCAGTCTCTATTTAATAGGTAAAAGATTGTACGATTTTGAATTAAAGGGATAGTCACACGACTTGCGTAATTTGTCGGTAAATTTTTGATGTTTTGTGTTGTGATTTATCAATAACCAGGCAAAATAGTGCAAAATACGCGTTTACGTCATTCGATTTTATTTTTCAAACAATCAAGACAAAATTCGTTTTAATGCTTGCGCTATGGTATAATACACTGCAGGTCGCTCTGGTCCTTATTTTATTAAGTACAATCTTTTTGTGGTATAAAATAGCTTAAAATTTGAAACATAGTACTATGATTTTTGCTTCATTTTGTAACACTTATTTTATTAAATATCGGTATAATTTCACTGATTAATAACCAGAGTACCGTAGAATCCACCTCAAACTAAACATTGGAACGAATTTTACCTTAATTCTCTGAGAAATAAGTACATAGAATCGATTTCAAAGGGTTAAGTACATAGAATCGATTCCAAACGGGTTAAGAAACTACTATATTCATACATTTATAATTTATTATATGTAACATGTAATTAAAATAAACAAATTATTTCTTACAGACTTGTTTGCATCAAATTTATTTATATAGCTATGAGTACTTTGACTAAATAGACTATTTCAATAATTTAAGACGGTCTCTCATGTCATATTACGTCATAGCTTCATATGAGTAGAGCTATTAGACCTTATTATACATATGTATAAATAAGTGGGGTTGGTCTGTCTTCCTCTTAAGTGTTCACTGACAAATTTTAATTATGAATCATGGAGATATTAGATAGTTCAAACTGAAGCGTCAGCTGATAGATCGCTTCTGTTAATATCAATCGGGTTAAACAGTTTTTGTAGCGGATACTCTATGAATATTTTCCACCCTTCTTGGATATTCCCCGCGCGAAGAACTTCGCCGCCCTTCTTCTGCATCCCCTACGCATCGTCTCCATCAATCAAATTCATCCGTTCGAGCTAATTAGCTCTCCTCTAATATTAAATTTTAGTTAAAAGTCTGTCACGCGCATGACGCGGGACAAATTGCGCGGAAAACCTATAAAGGCATCGCGCAGCAAGTTGAAATAAATTTATATTTCACGTTATAGGGGGCAGAACTTAAAATAAGTTTCATGCCAATTTGAATATAAATTTAAAGAGCATCCGATTTAAATGAAACGGTCTTACAAAATCTATTGATCCGCAGCTAATGGGGTAACTTCCTCTCTTAGAGACAAGAGAAAACTGGAAAGAGATAAAGAAATGGAAGATATTTCTGAAGAACATTTGTAAATGACGTCTTCGGATATTTAGCGGCCGTACAAATAGATACTTCCTATGAAAAAAGAATACTGATAAGAAGTTTCGGTGGACGAGCCGGAGCGGCGATCGTCTTGATATGTGAAAATTATTTCTCTCAGAAGCTTTTGATTTTAATGGACTACCCAGTCGGATCGGAAGTTTTCTTACAGCCTCGCGGCTACGTTCAATAAGTCCTCCCCTTTTCGTAATTTCCCATCGATACGTCTTGCGCGTATACCTCGTTTCATAAATCATGCCCAAACATAAAATAATGTAACACATCCATAATATACTTATATTTATTTTATAAACGTACTGTTAATAAGAAAATTAATACCATAAGGCAAATCCCAATCACTTTGACATTTATTTCTATAATATTCATTCATATCAATTCATTTCTATAATACAAGAAAATCAAATTCCTGTATGAATTGAAACGTTTCTACAATTTCGATTAATCTAATTTTTCTACGTACAATATGCGCTTTCCTTTTTTGACACACATTTTGTGGAACGCCCGGTACACAGCAGCTCGCAATCCATGCTCACGGACAGAGACACATTCAACAACCTTTTAAGAATTCCTGTAGAAAAAGTTAGCGAACCCTCGCGGATACGTAGAGGAAAAGGTCTCCGCACCTTATCCCCGTGCACTTTACAATGCGAGAAAACTGCCACGTGAACAATGCACACGGTACAATGGCATTGTTTTAAAACCATCTTCCGCGAACAAATGCAATTACACACTGATTTCAACGGTGTTGAATTTGCGGAAAGAATTATTGTTCCCCTCTTTTTGTTATTGCAAAAGATCCAAGTCTCCTTCTGCATGTATAATTTTCTTTTGTAGACAGAGGAAATTTAACGATTGAATCTCGTTTGAGGTTCTGTGCATCTTTTGCGTTACGATTGTAACAGGAAACTATTACAATTGAAAATACAATTCGAAACGCGATTCGAGACGATATGTAAATATTCAAAATAAATGAATATTAAATATAAATAATACCTACATATAAGCGTTCAGAGAGTTCAAAGTTTTAACTCGACGTTTTAACATAGCCTTCCATTAACCCATTTGCATCATTAGCGTATTATATATATAAGCTTAATTTTCCTGCTCGCTATCACCGGAGCGTATATATACGCTCAATTTTGTTTTTCTTTATCACAATCAAATTGAGCATGCACATGATATTTATATATTATACTGGGTGTTCGGTAATTGGTGGTCCAAGTGAAAAGGAGAGATTCTACATGAAAAACTAAGTCGAAAATATAGAATAAAATTTTTTCCTTGTGAGGCTTCGTTTTCGAAAAAATCGACTTTGAACTTTCATCATATCTCGTAATAACTGATCTCGCTGTAGATTATTGTCTCGATGGATCATTATATCGCAGTTTAAGTTTATTTTTATCGTACCGGAAAATCGGGAACACGCAATGAAATAGAATATTCAAGTAATAATAAAGTTTATTATCACAGAAATTGCTGAAAATGTTGTCCATTCTACTGAATACATAATTCTACTCTTCTAATTANACTTTTGAAAAATGCAAAAAATATCGATTTCTTGAAAATTTCACACTGGGTAGATTTCTTAAATACAATTAAAAAAAGAATTTGGTGACAAGAGTCTGATTTTTCATACTTCCTTATGATGCAAATAGGTTGAAAGCAGTTGTTAAATCGACTGACTTATAATATCCTTTCCAAGGATCAACGAATCGCCCCGTTCGCGTATTCAATGTCCATTAAGTTGGGAAACCTTGTCTGGGGCATCGAAGCAACGGAGGATTGGCTCAGATCAAGTCGTGCCCGAAGTCCCCCTTGAAATTATTTTACAGCTACAAAGGTTCTCCCGAAGGTTGCGAGCCTTTCGAGAAGCGGGAGCGGGCGAATCTAAAGTCGATATCGAGTTTTCCTCTCGTGCGTCGTTGAATAACATGGCATTAGCCTTTCGCCAGATTAGAGAGACGCCAGAGGAGTTTGAGTTTGTGCCATGCCGTCCAGTCAGCTGCGTCGGGTCCCCAAGAAGCGACAGGAAAAAGAGAAGAGAAAGAAAAGGCGAGGGAAATCTAAAGAAACATGGAGAGACGAAAGGAAAGAGAACCGAAGAGAGGACGCGGATTAGCATATTATTTACTCGCGATATCCGAGCAGATTCGGAGCCGGACGGGACAGTCGTCGGCGCGTAAACTTTAAATCTTCTTTCGAGGACTGATACTCGCCGGAGCCCCGGTCCATCTCATCTCATTAAAGCCCTGCGCCATGCCGAGATTCCCTGGACGCGTCTACGTCTCCAGCATCATCAGCTTCTTCCGCGTCGGTCTCTTCTAGGCATCTCGACGAGAGACGAGAGACGGGCACGTATCTGGCAGGGAGGGAACCAGCCGCCGCCGTCGACGCCGATGGGAAAAGAAAGTCGTATTCATTCCGAGTCTAATTTACCGTGTGGAAATCGCGGTGAATGCCATTAGCGCCGTCGCGGGATCCTATGTATACCGAAGAACCTTTATGCTACGTGCCTGCCAGGTGGAACGGACAGAGGATCCTTTTGGCTCCGAGCCCAAGGATACCTGAAATTAACGCGCCTCGCGTTACGTCCCTCTTAACGAGGTAAATAGGATTACGCCGTGAGATGTGCGGATCGATTGTTGCGGTTCGCCCGCCCCTTGTCTAGGGGTGTGTACCAATTTATTAATTGCCCGGTTTGGATTAAACGTTCGTTCTCGTTAATTGTTGAAAGGCACGACCAATGAACACGACGTATGTATTGAGCAATAATATTGGGTTATCCAGAAAGTTCGTACCGATCTATACCGATTTATAGGATCTTTATGAACAACACATTTAAATTTTGATATACATTTATTGTTTTATTAAATTGTATACATGCCTTTCCCTATCTTTCACGTAACTTGAAGCGTCTGTCCCTGAAAATAGTGCAAAACATGCATACATTTATGCCATTCTATTCTACGTACTTCGCTACGTTACTTCCCAGAGAATCACGACGAAATTCGTTTCAATGTTTAGTTTAAAGTACATTGCAGGACGCTCTGGTCCTTATTTTATTTAGGACAATCACTCTTTGGACTAAAATTGCTTAAAATTCAAAATGTAGTAACTACGATTTTTGATTCATTTTGTAACACTCACTTTATTAAATGTTGACATAATTTCATTTAACTTTTTCTAAAAATGTCTGAAATATCACTTTTTAGAATATACATACATGTTATTTGTTTTCAATCATCCTCATACACTTCAGACCTATTTTAATGCCACTTATTAAAAATCGGTACGAACTTTCCGAACAATTCAATACAACATAGAAACTGTGTAGTGGTAAAAAATGGCTAAACCAAAGTGACTCTACAATATTTGGTGTACGTCCGATTGTCTGTACGTATTGATTTTTAATCATGCAGTTTGAAAATATACGTTCCGAAGGTAAAGAAATGAATGCAATTATGGAGGATTCCTAAAAAAATTAAAATCTATCTTTTGGACAGGCTAAATAAATTCTGCTTTGTCGTCGATTGTTAAGGCATGCGCATCTATTTGAATTGTTGCCTTTGAAAATATTACTGCTTCGCAAATATTGGAATTTCTGAAATAGAAAACTTTTATACAAATTCCGATACGCGTTCCTTTGCGTACGACGGGGCATATTAAATTAACAATCATTCGGTGAAATATTTCATAGTCGTGTAATTAACATTTAATACAGTATGGCAAAATTTAACATCCTTTCGTTGAAGCTTGTATGAGTCCTTAAATAAAAATAATATCAAAGCATTGAAATTTTAACATTTATCAGATTTTATATGTATTAATAAAACATTGTGGATTTAGAAATTATGCGTAGCTATTAATTGGCAATATGCTGAATGAGAA
>NW_017140295.1:213515-213658 GCF_001652005.2 Ceratina calcarata
ACGTGACTTGCAACTGTCTACATTGTCTACATATCCTATAATTCTTACTTCTGCATACTTCTTATTATATATCTTAAATAATATCCTCGAAACTGACATTATTTCGACTTTAAAATATTCTTAAATCATGTATTAAGAATTAT
>NW_017140295.1:213992-239262 GCF_001652005.2 Ceratina calcarata
ATGTTATGTGTAACAACTGTTAAAATTTGAATGCTTTGTCATTGGTTTTATTTAAGAGCTCTTACAATTGACGATTTTGTTAACTTTTAATATGCTACAGCGTTCACGTTCTCTTTTCTATTTTTCCAATATCCTATAGTGGAAGTGATACATATAGGTTGATCATTAAAGACATCATGTAGAAAAAAGTTGGAAAATTGTTTTCCAACTTGGCCATCGTCGATCCTTCGCTACAAGCCCTTAATTCTTTCCTTCACTTCTTTCTGTTGTAATTACGAAGATTTTAGTGCAGAGAGGACTTCGAAATTCCTTGTCAAAACATCAAAAAGACTACCAAATGAAACGGTCTAACGCGAAATGATTGAGGGGGAGAAATTTTCCCCTCTCGATTGAGGAACGATAGGGTGCGAACACTGTCAGAGTTTTGATCGAAAAAGGATGTTTAAACAGGATGTAGGGTGAAGTTTGAAAACAATTTCGTAAATTCCCCAAGTTTTGCGGGGGATCTTTAGTAGACTCCTGTTTGATGAGGGATGAAGCGTGGAAAGAAAAACTTCACGGAACAATTCGCCTGTTCATCTACGTATAAAATACGTGGCATTGTAATTTATTATACGATCTCAAATAATATAACAATGATACGTATCATCAATTGAACATGATTTGGCAAATTCATTCCACAGTACAATTAATATTCAATATATTTCATTTCACGTAATGAATAACAAGTTCCCTGGATATATTACACATTTGATAAAACGGTTATTAATTTGCTAGATGCGATTTTCAATCTATTTTCCCGCCGAAGGCTATTTAATCTCGCTGTTTAGCAAGCTTTCTCATCGTCGATGGCAATCATTCTTAATCGAACGGGAGTCTCTATCTCGAGGCACGTGGCGAGCTTATGGCCGTAGCATAGCACATTTAGCCGCCGAAATTGCGGTAAACAATTACAGCCTAATACGACGATAATCGAGTAATTATTATAAAAGCCGGGGCCTCCATCAATCACCACCGCTTGATAACGCCGATAACGTGGACGTCCTATTTCGAGAGGTCGTCGGACCACGCCTATGCCTATAACCATAACCGCTAGCCATCTTTAAAAAAAAAATATTGCAGTTATCTGTAGGCTGCGCTCCTACCTGATAAGCTTTATCGCGGATTCTATCGCGGTTAAGGAGCGAATTTATTGTTCCATTTCCACCGAAGCATCCCAAGATTCATTGATAAACAGATCCGCGATCTACATGCGGAAAATATTCAGGATTTATTTACAGAATATTGTGCAAGTAAATATTTAGAAGACGTCTCGAATGTAATTTAATGTTTCTGTTACTAAGTGGACTCGGAAATAAAACATTAGCTCTTAAAAGTCTCTTGTCGGGATAAAACATATTGTCGCAAATAGGAGGAGGTGAGGCTTGATGTTTACAATTTATTCATCTCCTCGCAGTTTCGCTTGACGGTACAGGAATGAGGAGAACAGGAATTATTAAAAGCACGGTATCGATCACGAAGACCTGTTGATATGTGAACGTATATGCAATACCGTAAGCGCGATATACAGGCCACGGGGCGTGTCATTAAGTTGTTTCCATACTTTTTTCAATATTGAGAAATCGACGTAAGAGTCGCTGTTAGAGACCAATTTATGTTTCTTTATATAATTCTATTATATTACTACGTTCTAAATTTACATTATACTGTATATTTTTTCTTATGTACTATATTCTTACTATACAATAAAAAAACACTATACAAATAGAAAACGTTGAACTTTCGAATGCGACTGTCACTCAATTTTGCAAACCAGGAAGGACTATTCGCTGAATCCGATTAATTCATAGTTCAAATAACTAGTTACCATTAAAGCATAGTTACAATTCTTCATAAAATTTGAATTCTTTTAATACACATTTTTATATTGTGTACCAAATTTTTATTTTATAGTCCATTGCTTTATATAGAATTTTGTTATACTGGGATTATTTTTCCTTTTTACTTCGTACATTATAGTGAGAATCCTTTATACTAGGACTCTACAGGATTTTATGAAGTGAGGAGTGAGAATTAAAAAAGAATCCTACTATAAAAAATTCCTATTATAAGCTAAGAAGTAATTATATTAGAAATAAATTCCTTATGGTTACTATAAAGAATTTTTTACAGTAGAACTCTACATTAGAATTCTATAAAAAGGATTCTATAAAGTAGGAATCAAGAAGGAAAAAGAATCCTGCTACAAAAAATTTCTTTTTCGATGAAGTAAGAATTAAAAATAAATTTCTCATAATACATTATACGTATATTACAGTATAAATTGTTTATAGTTACTATAAGGAATTTGCTTTTAATATAATATAATTATTTGTTACTTCAAAGTAGGAATTCTGTTTTTCTTCTTACTGTTTACTTAATAAAATCCTCCTCATAGAATACTACTATAAAGTGAGTAGTAAGAAGAAAAGAAGCAGCCTACTATTAAGAATTTATAGTGTAAAGTAAGAATATGATATATAATATAAAATGTACTATAAAGCAAAATTTACTATAAAATGGGAATTCGGCATACAATCTAAAGTGTATAATAAAAACTAAGAATTTCATGAAAAATTGTGATCATGTTTTAAAACGAATTAATTGAACCATGAATTTACTTGATTTAGCGAATAATCTTTTCGGGAAATTGAGTGGTGGTCGCATTCAAAACATCAACGGTCAGTTTTAATATTCAGTAGTTGGATCCATTCCGTAAAAATATTTATATTCTCTCCATTCGTGTCAACAATACATATTTCATCTGTTCGTCCACTGTCCCATTGGGTAATGATGACAATGAGCTTGCGGTAATCCCGATTCTATTTCAGCTTTATTTTTATTTGAATAAAGGTAATAGTTATGAAAAATTGATCGAATTAAACTAGCGTTCTACTATTTTGTTACAGAGAAGCGCAGGTACTGTACTCAAGGAAAAGAGAAAAGAGACCTTCTAGCAGTTGTAAATTAATTTCTTACTACCTCTTAGTGATCTTAAATTCGGACTCGGTTGCAAAATCAGTGGACATTTGTTATCGGGAAACGTTAAATCATCGAACGAGAAGGTGAGCAGAGAGCTCGGTGGCTCGTGATAATTCGTACTAGATCGGTGGTCCGGGATTGAGAGACAGTGGAAACGTCATCGGTTCGCCGAACCATCCCCAATCTTAGTGGTGGTACAAGGAGAGGGCGAGGAGGGATATGGTTCACTCCACTTTAGTTTCCTCGAGGAGAGCTCGTAGAGATAAGCCGCCGCCCTCACTTCTGGCATGATGGGCACTAAGACCAGCAAAAACCTGTGACGCACGGATGAGGAAGATCGTTCGTGTGGGCGTTTACGTGAGCACGTGGCCTCCGTTATACACAGGGGTCGAGCAGCGTACGCACGATAGAAGAACACGGAGCCTAGCCATAGCATCCTCATCTACCTTGAGGAACTCTGCCAAGGCTTTCACGGAACGAATAAGACGTATCCTGTGTCGGCAACCCGGAGACACGATGCCCTGCTCTGCTTAGATGCTTGTAAACGTGATTCTCGAGGGTGCGAAACCGTGTTGCGAGCATCGTAAATGTTTTTCGGAAGCCGCAACGACGATTGGATTTCATTCGGATTTCCGATTGTTCACAGCTGTGATTTACTTTTCTATGTTGAACTCTACCATAAAATTAGCTTTAGGGTCGATAATTTAAGGTTGTATGACCCCTTAACTAAAAGCAATGACGTGGCAATTTTATTAGTTATTAAGTATTATTAAAAAAAAATAGGTCTAACAGCAAATCCTCATCACTTAATTCACAAACAGTTTCTCGCTATACATTTATTTAATATTTTTTGTGTACATACAATGAGAAACAAAAGTTTCAATAGAAATGTAAAATCGCCCGGCGGGCCGCCTGATGACCAGGTCTGGTGTAGACACTTGCAAGTCAAGTACAATCAAACAGTGACAAAATCATATATTAGAATATGAGAAATTATATGTAAAAATTCCCTGTGGTTTAAAAGTTTCCTGAAAAATTATATGTTAAAAATTCCCTCTAAAGGAACAATTTCATAATTCGTACTTTTGTGCAAGTATCATTTTCCCTAAAAGTTTGTCGCTTCGAATATTGAACATAGCTTACCACATTTCTTAAACTTGTGCCAGAGATTTTATGGCTCATACAATCTTCAGGGAGTAGACTCCGATAGCGGCGCAATAAAACAGAATGTCAATGTTACTACTAAATTGACCAAAAATATGGGTTTACGCCATTCGATTCTACGTATTTACCTGTCACAAAATCAAAACTCATGATCAATGTTTAGTTTGAGGTACATTCTACGGCACTCTGGTCGACATACAGCGAGATTATGCCAATACTTAATAAAGTAGAAATTGTTGGAAAGTTAAACAAAAATCGTAGTTATTATCCTTTGGATTTTAAGTAATTTTATACCAACGAGAGATTGTGCTGAAATAAAGTCCAGAGCGTCCTGTATTGTTAAAGTAAGCATTAAAACGAATTTTGCTTTGATTCTCTGAGATGTACATAGAATTGAATGTCGTCAACGCATATTTTACGCTATTTTTGCCTGGTCATCGACGAAACATAGCAAAAAATATTAAAAATTAATTGATAAATTTGAGGAAAGTTACGTGATTACTCTAGCCACTTAAGTACAATATGTTGCTGTACTTTAGATTTAGATCTTGGTTGCTGACACTTTCGAATACGCAAATTGATATTCAAATGAAAGTGTATAAATATAAAATATAATTTTTGCCTGGCCCTCGTTGAGATATTTCTAAGCGAATATCTATCTCCTTTGGAAGAGGTGCCGAGGAAAGAAAAAGATCGTTGCTCCGTTCTGACACCTTCAACCCTATTTCTCTTCGCCGGCTCGGGTGTCCGTGACTCTTCCACGTCTGGGTCCCTGTAAGTATATGCAGAAAAGTCGGATACACTCCTCTGTGAAATCTGAATAACGATCAAGCCCAGAGAAGCAGTGGGAAAGGAGTCCAAGTGACGATTCCACAAAGGATTCCAAATAGTGCTCGTATTTTACACGCCTTTCTTTCGTCTTACTCCTCCAATTTATTTCTTCATATTCAACGAAAAGGAATCGTCGGATTCGTCCGTGCGGCGCGGCCCTCGAGGTCCTCTTCAAATGTGAAAAATTTCAATTACAGATTTAGGAATCTCGTCTCCACCCCGGCAACTTCCCATGCAAAATAAAAAAGAGGAAAATGAGTTCGAGGGAGCTTGAGAAACTTCCGAACCAAAGGGCGGTAAAAAAAAAGAGAAGTGTAGCTGGCATGAAATCCGAACCCCTCCCTTAATTGCTTTCCCCTCGATTTCCGGAACTGGGACGATTATACTCGTTCCATGGATTCGTGCCGTGACCCTTAAGAGAGGAGATACCTCGACGATTGCGTGTCCTTACGCGTAGCCATAATGTGTAACGCGGATAGAGGATTCGACGACACGACGCGATGGATTGTAGGGGCCGGAGAGTTGCGTTGCTTTGATGCACTCCAGAGCTCCTGGGCGAGCGGCAGGATCTCCTCCTCCACCTCCTCCTCGACGCTCTTCTATATTTTTCCTTCTTTGGTCGTTCTTTTGAGCCCCGCGAACCGAGGAGGCGGAAACACGAGGCCTCGACGACGCGACGCAGAAAGGATGACGCGTATCCTCAGAGATTCGTACGGGTGCCTTGACACACGTGTGATAAATAATTCTGTTTATTGACTTCGTTTTTTCTCCTCTCCCTTTTTCCTTAGCCAGGATCTCTTCTTGCTCACTTCCCCATAAATCTTGCGCTTTCAATTCGCGTAATTTACCCAGACGTAATTCCTTCTCCTCCGCGTTCTTTGCAGCGAACCACTCGAATTACAATTCTTGATAGACAATGGATTGGCTTCTTACAAATTGAAAAAATATACATATATTATCATCCTCGTGAGTATGCATTTCGGATGTGATTAATACAGTGATTCTCAACCCATTTTTCGTCAGGGTACAATTTTAATAATTTAAAAATTTGGCGGCAGACTAACAATAAGATAAATTAAAAGAATTTTATTTGGTTTATTGATTGATGTACCTATGATGTACAGGGTGTCCCACGTAACACTTTTCACGATTTTTACGAAATTCGAAAACGAATTCAACGATTTTGATACCATGACCTTCGGATGACCTTACAGGCAAAGAAATGAAAATTTTGACAAAGAATGATAGTCTGTCGCGAGATAGATAGATAAATGTCGCGTTCGTTGTTCTCGCATTCATCCAGACGTAAGGAAAAACTCAACGTATTTTCTCACGCTGAGAAAACCATACGCCAAGAACGACGATTCCAGAGTTTCGGCAAGCTACTTAAGTCTAATGAATCTACCTGACCAAACGACCTAGATTAAACACACACAATATGATCGATACTTGAGATCCGCGAGCTACGCGAGCTAGCTTTTCTCGGAAACCCTCGCGAGCCACCCTCAAGAAGCAACCGTCCTTTATGGGGCATCGGGCCACTCCCAAGTTTTCCATCCGTTCCCGATCGGTCGCTTAATTCTACGCGAGATACGGGAGGTACGCGGGCCAGCTTTCCCCGGAAACACAAGCGAGTCTCTTTCGTGAAGCGACTACCCTTCCAGGCGACACGTCTCCCAGGGGCAACTGGCCACAGGGGAAACGCTCCCAAGTTTTCCATCCGTTCCGGGCCTCGCCGTTTGCCGGTCTTCATCGGCTCGAGGGCGAGGAAAGCAGCCCCGATTAGTCCCTCAATTGAACTGTCGTGCACGCGGCCTACACAACGGTGTCGAAACCGGTTGTGCTGAGACGCTCACCTTTAGAAGTCTGTGTTTCCAGCTGACCCACGTCCGTAACACACTTGTGTTTGGTATTCTGTATATTTTTAGGTGTTACATGCACCTTTCATTCAAATTCCTTATAAATTTTTATAATATTCAAGTTACAATGATACATAACAAAATTTGCATTCTATACTCATGTTCCCGAGAGTCTAGGACCGTTTCGTGCACCTTGGAAGGTAGTGGGGGTCTCAACGAACTCCCTCCACACGGTGCAATATACACGGTACAGCATTGAGATGCGCAGAACGATCAGAAACTGAACTGTGCCCGGTCTTAGACTCTCGGGAACACGTGTATAGTAATTACTTGTAACTAAGTTATTGTGATCATTGCTTCAGGTTTCAATAAATAAGCAGATTCAGTGTCGCTGTTATGTTGCACTTAGTACCTCCATTTTGGTCATTTTCAATGTTAATTTGTAGTGCGAATTTGCAGCGTGCGCGCTTTACGAGGCAGGGCTCAGCGCCTTTAGGATGAAGACGCAGAATTTGACAGTAACACAGAGACGTCGTCGTTGCAAAGCTTTCCGACGTAACAGTGGCACAAACGCGATACTCGTATAAGCTTTACGATCGGTACGTGTTTCTTCAAAGCGTGTTCCTGCGCCTTAACTGTCACGATCCCTTGCCGCAACGAAATAACTCTTACCGGTGAAACAGGCAGTGACCGGGTGCCAACGTAGACAGCGGAACGAAATCACTACTTAAAGTCGAAGCCTGAGTAATGCGTCGTATAACGGTGCAGAAAGCTTATTCCGTTGTTCAGTTTTTCTGCGAAAAATAAATCAAATGATTCACAAATAATCCGGTAAAATTATGATTAAATAATTCGCACCACGCTGTATTTTTGTATAGAGTCGTATTTAGTAATCCTAAACAAAATATAAAAGGTTTCCACTGTTTTAGTATCTATTTTAATCTGTCGTTAATTAATTTTTGCGTTAATTAATATGATCATAAGCCAGTGAGTAGAAATTGGGATATGAACAGAAATTGGGATGTAGACTATATACCACCCATTAACGAGGTATTGTAATCTTGTAATAGTTTTCGTGTTGAAAAAATTCTTAGAAAACGGCTGTCATAGGTTGTCAGGTGATTTATATTTATGAAATTATATAATCGCGGTTTAATGGATTATTAAAATGTTAAGATGCAAATCTAATTAATCATGACGGAGTATATGGGGTTGACCGGGTTCGCGATCATTAATTTGACGACGTAAACAAGTCGAAAACAAGCAAACTTTTATGAAAAACGAAACTCGACCTCTCGAAAACGTGAATTATTAAAATCTAGAACATTCCCTCTTTAATTAGATTATTCCTTGCTTTTAAAACCTCATTTAATTTTTATATATAAATTTTCTACAATTTTTCTGCCGCATATAGATTTATCAATTATTCCATTACAGTAATGGCTAGACTGCGGATTTCATGCATTTATCAGGAAATTGAATGTACAATAAATATAAACGTTACATGTAATGTATGCTAGAATACTTGCATTTGATCAAACACATCCTCAAAAATTGTAGTATTCAAGTTCGTGTAAACGATTTCTTTCTTAGAGAAAGAAATATTACGAATGGTATACCTCAAAGCTTCGTCTCGAATATCACATTTTTCCAACCTATAATCAATGACATTACGAAAAGTGTAAAGCTTCCAGTTAAGTACACGTTATTTGCGGATGCAGAACAAAAGATCTGAACTTACTCTTCAAGAAATTTTAAACAACCTTAATAAGTTCTCCGAAAATATCGAATTCACGTTTTCTGAATATAAATCATGAGTCATAGTTTTTAACAGAAGTACAATTGCTTCAATCCGTGTGAATACTTAATACGCCGTCGTTCATTTAATTTTATCCCTAATATGGCGATTTTTCACCGAAGTGAACGTATAGTTACTGAGAAATGGCTGGCAATATCAATTCCGTATAATATAGTCTCGTTTAGTTAAATTCTCTCGTTTAAATTTCGCAGCTAATTTTCTCGTCAGGACCACCTGTTCCTTCTTTTCAATTTATATTTATTACTCCCGCTTCCCGACACAAAGTTGTCAACACTTCCTTTACATCCGTGAGAAATGAAACACTAGTGTTTTCTTTTTCTTGGAAAAATAATCGGAACTTTCAATTCCGGTTTTACGCGCGCACAATTTTTCTGGAATATCCAATCTCCTCTAGCAAACAGAGCATGATAGGTGGTTTTAAGGGCTTGACTCTATCTCCGCGAATTCATAATTTTTACCTTTCGTCCTTGCTTGGAATTCGCAAAAAAAAGATCCAATGTAATATTCCCGTGGTACGGTTAGCACACTTTCGAGAGGCGGTGTGTCAATGTCATGTTGACGCGGTTGACAGTTTTCTTTCTCTTTGCAGAAGAGCAGTGAAAATTTTGCTCCACGCGGAGAGAGAATTCGACGATGTACACCGTTTGCGCGTTGTGTTGCGGCTTTAACAAAACGCTTTGCTTTTATCCGCCGTATTTCGCGTAAAGCTGCGGTTAAGTCGGTGACCAGTGGCTTTAACAGTAAGCACAAAGCTCGGAGAAGTCCTGTTTGACGAAGCGGAGCGCATGGCTCTTCATGGAGTATTCATATTTTCTGCTTACGCGGAGGATTACCACGATTTCCCTTATCCCATCGTTTTAAACATTTTCTTCTGCTTGAGATAATTGTTACATTCGAATGGCGCTGGCTCGGAACAGGAGCACTGAAATACACAGTATATGTATTATAATAATCAGTAGAGTGTTCTAATTGCAGTTTGCGACATAAAAGTTTTTTGCAATACCCAATATATGGGTCTTGTAGAATTTCTCATGCCAAAATCGAATCCCAAAGCAAAAATGCTCTATCACGTACCTTTTCCGAAAAATAGCGATTTTTGTAAAAATGCATGATTTTTGAGAAAATGAGGTCTTATATGAAAATTAAGAGCGTTAGGTAAGTTCGTAATTTAATCAAGAGATAGAGGAGACTTTCCACGATATATCCATCTAAATCGCTTTTGGCTTTTGTAACTTTTTAATAGTTGTAAGAAGTATAAGTTAAAATATGGATTTAAGAAAAAGTGAAAAAAGCTTTTTTTTGTTAGACTTCGTTTCGTTTTAAATTCTTCAGTTCAGAAGTAAGACAGTCTAAAATATTTAATGGTATACAGAAATTACATCTAAATAGAGTTTCTAAATTTGACAATAAACCATCACGTCTCTAGAATTCCAGTATTATCTGCATTAAGATAGGTCACCGTATATCAATTTAGTTTTATGATTTGATAACGAGAATGTTCCCCAACTTCTGTGAATGTATGCATCGCCACGAAACTGAGAAAACGAGCTGCCAAGATGCCGGCTCTCCAGTTTTCGGCTGGTGTCACGAGGTAAACTTCAAATACGTATAACGCCGGTCGTTAAAAGCGGATGAAATTGTCTTCACGTGACCGCACGCGATTAGATCCGTCTCCTTACGATAGTAAATGTTATCTATTTAATTTCCTTTTCCAACGCTCCTAACGCCTCTTACCCCAGTCTTATTCCCTTCTAGCTTCAATGGAGCGGGAGTGAACATTCCCCTTACCGTTTCCCTTTATTCTTTATTTTGCACCGGCGAACGTTCTACAGGCTTCAAGTTTGCAGGAGAATTGTATTACAAGACTGCTGGATAACTGAAAAACAAAATTATTATTCTTCTTTAATATAATTATTCCATTATATTTGCTTTTTCTGCATCGTCATATAATATTTATAAGGAACATCTAACAATAAGTTAACGTCATTATCAATATTATTGCTGCTAAATAGAGACCTTATGCTAAAATGAGCAACTATTTATTTGTACAAGATTCACGTTGCTAATGTTACTTGCTCCACTATCTCAAAGCTTATGTTTACACAATTTAGTCTATGTGAACTGTTAATTCAAAAAACAATTTTTTCGAAAATAATGCCACGTATGAAACAACTATATTCCTTGTTTTCGACTAGATTTTATGTGATGAATCATCCCCTTGCCGGTTGTACAATGATTTAGCAACCACACTGTGTATTGTCAGATAATATAGCATACAATAATTTAATACTAACTGTCGTGTAAATATACGCGTGTTGGAAAGTAGTACAAAAGTCGTCATAGTTTGTAAGGATCTAACCCAGTAACGAGCCAGAGTTTCCTTTCCAGGCAGAAAATTCAGATGGGTCGGAGTTCATCGTACATGCAACGGAACAACGTGGACAAAGGGTTTGCGCGGAAACATCGTTCTCTTTTATGCAATTTTTGTTCGAGTTGCAAGAACTTGGGACCGGACGCCTCTATTTCGTTGTTATTTCTTCACCGTTTTAATATCCGACGTATCTTTCGATGACGTATTATCAAGGCGGCGAACTTGTCGAATAAACGGACCCGCATCTGACGCGGCATTGGCTCGCCCGGAGCGGTTTCATGGTGTTCCGCGAGAATTCACCATCTGAATTCTACGCTCGGCGAGACTTCTGATTAACTTTTGTCCTCGCACAATGCCAACTGAAACTTCGTCGCCTTGTTCGATACATCTCGACGAAACTTCTGTCGCGTTTCTTTTCTCTAACGCGACAGTCACATGATTGTCTTCTTTTATTTACCGAATTTGTAAACAAATATGAATAAAGAAATAGCTCTAAACGACCAGAGAACAAGGTGAATGTCCCAATTTCTGTTCACGTTACAATTTCTACTCACTGGTTTAAAATTGCATATAAAAATATAGAAAAAAATAGGTAGTGAGTAGAAATTGTGATGTGAGCAGAAATTAGGATATCTACTATATATTCTAAATTGTTTGAAAAATGGATAAAGTAATCCAATTAAAAGAATAAGTTTCCCACGGTTTGCGCTTGAAAATATCATTGCAGAAAGAAGGGAAATCGAATTGAATTGACGAGTTCCTTCTTGCTTGATAATTTTCCGAACACTTATCCGATTTTTGAAATTAAGTTAGAAAGTAATAACGACTCGGTCGCGAATACATTTCCCATCGATTGACCTTTGACGTTTCCGACGAGAAGATCATTCGACCGAGCCGTCTTTCGGAATTAGTTTCCTCTTTCTGCGGAGTCGAGCTCCACGAGTGATCGCTGGGATATTATTTTTCTCGGCACTTCGGGATATTATTTAAATTGGAATTACTTTCCTCATTATAACCCACCCAAGGGGAAAATCTTCTTTTCTACCGGCTCGTTTCTACTATTTTTCTCATTTCCGACTAAAAACACAAATTCACTTGCGACAGTTGACAGCACCGAGCTTTACTAATCAATTACTACTGCTGAGGATTGATACTTATTAAATATAAATTATTCCAATCGATGTATTTAACCGTTTGATTGACAGTTACAAAACTTTTATGTCTTGTACAAATTCAATGTTCTCCATGTTTCATTTCGTCAATAAAATTAAATTATTTAACATACCTTTTGCACAGTTAGGGTTGTATGAACTGTAGGATTTCAGCCAAAAGTTCAAGAAATGTAATAAACAGCTGTGCCTAATATTTGAAGCGATAAATTGTTAGAAAAAAATATACGCACAGAGAAGTAAGATATATGTATAAACTTGTTCGATGAATTTCTTCAAGTCATAGGCAATTTCTAACGTATAATTTCTAATATTCTAATACATTGTTGCATGTATATTTGTTCATGAATGAAATCAACATTTTGCCATTGAGCATAAGAATTCAAGCAGTAAAGCTTTTTTAAGAATTTAAGCAGTCAAAATTGTTTTAATAGTCTAACACTATTTCTAAAAATTTGCACATTATTTTATTAATATTATATCTAAGAACTGTTAAAATTTCAATGCTTTGTCATTGTTTTTATTCAAGGGCTCATACCATCGTTGAACTATAAGCTTGGAATCAAATACAATTCTTAAATCATAATTTAAAGATTTTATTAGACGTTATAGCTGTGTAGGCAATTTGCTCATTTGTACAATTTTGGGTGTCCTTATACCTAGTTAGTATGAGTAATCGAGGTCCAATGATCAAAACAGGGTAGGAATAGGAATACTAATGATAAAATTAATAGATGGGGCCTGAGGTTAAGATGAGTAAGAATGTTTTTTGTTAGATAGATTTAGGGTGTTCCACTGACAGTTACATGACTTTTATGTCTGGTACAAATTCAATGTTCTCTATGTTCTGTTTTGTAAATAACATTCAATTATTAGTAATATGACACAGTTAAATGTAACATTTAACAATACCGATTCAACGTTTTAGTACTCGACTTTAAATAAACCACGGTCGAAATATTTAATTCTCAAAAATCACCAACACGGTACAGGATTTTTTCCCCGTCGTCTGCGAAACCGCTGTCAACATCTGGTCTGCGAGCATGTGAATGAACCGGGATCGGTCTTCTGTTCACTGCCCGGCCTGTAAAGTGATTTGTGCGTGAATGGTGATTGACGTTCGAGCACCGATGAATCATAGTTGGAGTATCAGCGGTTTTGCAGCGCGCAGTCATCTACGTCAATGGCGCATAGCCGACAGACCAGTGGAAAGGTACATATTTTCCTCGCGATACCATAATGATTTAGCGGTAGGAGTACTGTTATATCAACCAAAGAGCATCCTCCCATTTTTTATGCTACACGCACGAGAATAAAACTTTGTCAAACACTTGTCTGATTATTAACAGTCAACTCCATCAGTAGTTCTTTTGCCTGAAAGTATTCATATTTTAATATGGGATACGTTCATAGATTATTGATAATTTGTAGGACAGGTTGAAATTCTAATCTTATAACTTATTAGAAAGCTAATAACAAAAATGTGTGTTATTAACATATCGTGAAATGTTAAGTGCAGTTGACGTGTTAAAATGCCAGGTTGTTGCAGATTTACCGATTATCGAATATTCCGCAAAGTTTAGTGAACCGAGATATAACGGTTAATGCTTTAAGTCGCCTGTTCCAAACCTTACTAATGCGATCAAGCAGCTTGAACCCGCTCAAAGTTGGACTTTCTATAGATTATTAAAACTGTGTGAAAGATAAATATTGTCCAGAAGAAATAATTCGTTCACTCATGACAAAAGTAGGTAGTACAAAAGATATTTCACGGTCACTTTCTTTGTAAGGAAAGTTTTGAAATCCTTATGTGAGATTTGGGTATTTTGTACAGGGATGGTGGAAGCGGATGTGCGGATTTGGCCATTTTGTTAGCAATTTCATGGCATTCTCCTTTTCTATCTGTTCTTAATTAGCATATCTCTCTCATCCACTTCGCTCCTTCCTCTTCTCTTTTCAAGATTCCTCTAATCGATATTTACTCCTACACAATTATACGTTCTGTGCTCTAACGTTTCTGGCTCTTTCAGGCACGTGCGACATTTGTTTTCTTGTACTTCCTTCCAATATCTACTCATCTTTTCCTCAGTTGCACATCTAAATCTTACCACTATCTTCTGGTCTCTTTTTAAGTATTCCGGTCTCTGCTCCTCTCTAATTATTTTGTGTCCTGGATTGTATCTGCTGTCTCTTATCCGTTCGTATTGCTCTTGTATCTACGTATTTAAATCTTTCTGTATTGCTGTTTCTATTATTATGTTCTTTTTAATATGACAAATGCATTTGCTGTATTTAGAAGCGAGCTGGCAGTCTCGAGTAAACAGTCTCAATTACTTTATTCATGAAGAATTATTGGATTAAATATTAATAGAGCACGAGTCTGCATATTATAATATTACAATCCTTTTAGTGGTCATTCATTAATGGTTTCAATGAATAATTCAGTGATAACATTTCTAATATAAATTGAATACGCTTAAAGATCCATGTCTCCGTTTAGACGCAGACGTGGGATAATCAATAATTATGAAATCACTCGGCTATTAAAATACGTTATATGCCCAGATAGATCGAGCATCAATGATTATTTGCGAATTGATTTCAGCAGAAAGAAATTGCCTGTGATCGTCAATGTCATCGCATTACCCGGATTATATCGGCACTAATTGAGGTGTAATTAAAATAGTTATTTCATCGAAATTGTCCATAAATTGGCCATTCGCGAGCTCGAAAACACCTGATTTATCCGGTTTTATTCATGGCACGACATAACGGATCCGGTCGATGTATACGTCGCGCCTCGCCGCCTCGCCGTGACAATTATTAAAACAGGGTCAACGTCACTTAACGTCGTCGTCATTTATCGCCGTTTAACAGAATTAATGATCACACCTGTACGCGAGCCGACCCGTGATGTGTTCATTAATACGGCTGGATTTCACCGCAAAACACCGGTGTTTTTCGTGCCGTACAAAAAAAAAAGAAAGGAAAGAGAGGAAGCGTCGAAATATTTCTCTCCTCTTCGACGGTGTTGTTTTTTTTTATCCACCACCACCACCGCGAATCAACCGTGCCACCAGCTATGAAATATATCTGGGAATATACCATACCATCGCGCAGTGCTTTCGTTTTGTCACTCCGGAGTAATTCCGTTTGAAAATTTAAGATGTCGAAGAGAAGTACTGTATAAAAGTTACGTTAAGTAATAAAACAAATAAAATCGAACTCTCTGCCAAAATAACGTGTAGAATCTAAAATTTAATCCAAGAAGATAAGATCCAAATTGAGCTCTATCGTGTTTCCTAGTCTATTAAAAGTAAAAGAAGAGCGCGCAGACTCCTACGATATCCGATTGCACTTCTACGTAAACGTATCGTTACATAATAAAACGATTAAAATCGATCTCTCTGCAAAATGAAATGCAGAATCTAAAAATTTAACCTAAAAAGATAAAAAAACGGAGTCTATCGTGCTTCTTAGTTTATTAAAAATGAAAGAAGAGCAAATAGATTCCTACTCGATTTCATTTTCTACTTCTTCCCAAATATGTCTTTATTTAAAGAGACTTAAACATCCTTTCCGCTACTTTCGAAACACAAAAGCATACAATAAGCATGTACAATCAATTTGATGATATGAAAAAGCTTGCAACGCTTTTCATTTTTATTCATACAACAGCAAATTCTTCGAAGCACGTTGCTGTACAATTTTTCAGATGGGGTGAAGGGTCGGGGTAATCCGGACAACCGGTTACTCTCGCATTAACATGAAAATCTCACCCCGTCTTCGGAATTATAATTAGCGGTCAAGCGCGTTCGCGCGTGTCGGCTTTATTTGCTTTTTGCCTGTTGTTCGCCCGGGCTAATTCTGCATTCACGAGGCGCAGCGTACCGCGGTTCGACTTGATATGCATTCACATTCGGCCACTTACCCCGTTTTTACACGGTCGCGGTATTGTACCTACATCAATGCGTGTGTACACTTGCTGCCGGTACGCGACCGGGTTTTTTACCCGGGAGTCCGGTAACGTCACTTCATATATCAATCCGCAAAAACGTGAAAGGTCGTTATACGACGCCACGCCACGCCACCATTGCTGTTGCTACACGCCGGGCCGGGATCGGTCAAGAAGCTGAGCAAAACAAATGGCCGGAAGGCGAGGGACCGCCGTTTCCTCGTAACACCGATCCGCTATGAATACGCTATTATCGGTGGGAAAATGTTTGCGATTCTTCTCCTGAATCGATGCTTTCAGCCATTAACTTCACTACTTCCATGTAACAAATTTGGGTATGATAATTTTCGATTTGAGATATTTGGTAAGTGTCCCAATTTCTACTCATTAGGTATCTTTCTATCATTTTAATATAACAGATATATAAAATAAATAGAACAAAAAGTGTTTTCAATGACTGTAGCACGATATGACTCAAATGCCAGAATGAACTGAAATTTTTTGGGGAACGGGGAAAGGGTAAAGAACCCTGAACTTAAAATTTTATCCACAGGTCATTATTATTTTTTGTGATATTAATAAAAAACATTTTATGCAGTTCATTGTGTTCCGTTCTATATAGGCCTAGGCCATAGGCATGACTAATACATGCGTCGTACCTGGATTAGAATGTGTAGCATTCAACTATCATCGAAATGATCACCATCCATTGTCAAATTTGGGATGAAATATTGATACAATATAATTGATTGAGTGAATATTAAAAATGAGTAATTCAGACCTTCATTTTACAGAAAAAATTAACTGTAAATGGTATTTGCCGGATTCATTTGAATTTTATGTTGAGTCGATAGCGAAATCATGCTTAGGTGAGTAGAAATTGAGACATTTATTATCTTTTAGTGTGTGCAGCAAATCTGTGGTTCATACGACAAAATCGAAATTGAATGAAATTTTTCGTGTCAACGACGATATTTCGTTGGACGTGCGACGGTGGCTTTAATATTCGCATCGCTAGAGGATTGTCTTAAAATACATTTATAAAACGTAACAAATGGTTTAATTTCTTTTCAGAAATCCTATACGTGAGCCTAGGCAAAATGCTGTTCTTTTTATCCAACTTTTTGTGGTTGAGGGTTGATCAAATGTGATTTCTTTTTAAATAACTTTTGGTCTTGTTTCATAAGATGGATCATTTCTAGATTTGTTTTGCGGGGTGCGAATTGTATCAATTTTTGCTGAATACTTTTTAACGCAGAGATATGAAATAATTTGACGATCCTGGCGATCATCCTTCTGGGTCGATGCTTTCAACCATTATCTCCGCTATTTCCATGTGACGTATGTGAGAATTCTTGTTACAGTTTTATTGTTTTTTTTTAGTGAATACAGCAAATCTGTGTTTCATATGATAAAGTTAAAATTGAAAAAAGCATGCGACCAATTCTAATCAAATACGATTTTTTTTTTAAATAATTTCCCTTTTTATTTTATGAGATGGATCACATCCAGTTTGTTTCGCCAGATACTATTTAAATAATTTCCCTTTTTGTTTTATGAGATGGATCACATCCAGTTTGTTTCGCCAGATACTGGTTCTACCAATTTTTTCGGAATATCATTTAATGCAGAGGTATGAAATAATTTGATAATCTTGGCGTTTAAAACGATTGAAAACGCGGCGTAAATTATTGAAACGAATGGGATATCAGGTGACAGATTATTTTAATTTTATGCATGCAGATTGTACGGAATAAATGCCTGCAATTTCGTATTTCGAGATAAAAAGCAAATACGCTGTCGCGGGTTAAATATATTCTTTTTTATACGGGCGATATTTTGGACAAAATTTCTGTGCTAATTGTAAGAGTGGTAATTGTTCTAAAACAGGTACGTCGACAGACGTGTCACGGTGAAAAATCAAATATACCATACAAACAGGTACGAATAAAAATACCGCAGAGAGTAAAAATATGTCGTAAATGTGAATAAATACAATGCAATGGAAATTATTACATATTGTTGACTTTTTAAAATATTCGTGTTTCAATATCAAATTGGAAAAAAATATCCCGGTGTACAAGATTTCTCGCAAACATGGATCTTTTAAGCCCCTTTTATTTACTCATATCACATATATACTCTATGTATAAGTTTTCATAATTAAGGTAGATTGACCTTTTAATTATTTTTTGTAATATACGCACGATTTTCGGACATAAAGTGACTGTTTGCTGACCGGCGAATGGTCAAATCTGACTTCAGATTTGCAAAATTGGCGAAAATACGAAAAACTGCGAAAAACCGACCGTGCGTTACAAAAAATATGGTGTGCACCAAAGGCTAAGTGGGTTTTTTAGACCGAGTACTGAGGTCTAAAAAAGCCCACTTCACACAATATACTATTGTCTCTAATGTAACAGACTTCCCATTAATCGTATAGTTACATATAATTTCCTACGATTACAGTGCAATTGCTAGACATCGGATTTTATCCACTTATAGAAAAATTATGTCAGCAGTGAATATAAAAAATATTTGCCATGTTCAATAATATGTGACATGATAAAAGGATCGTTTATTTAGACATTATTCAATGTTCATACGATAAAATAAATGTCTATTTAGAATGCTTTCTTTTAACTGATACCATGAATGTTTTAGTTTGCATAAAAATCTGCAACCCAGTAAGTGCCATAGAAGCGTTCGAAATAGGAATGAAATTTACATAATTCACCCAGAGGCGACGAATGCGTTCGGTTATGATTAAAGAACGAATAATGTACGATTTCTATATTCGTTCTCTCTTGTAAATACTTCTTCATCCAATAAAATATAATTAAAAAAACTGATATTTTCCGGACATCTTGCAGCCAGCCAGCTTGCAATTAATAACGACAAGGAAATATGACGCTTTCAAGTGGAAGGCGGCGCGCAGGTAACTGGGCGAAGGATGAATGAAATAAAAAGGGTGGAAACTTTTATTTTCCGATGCACTTACTTAACATGGCAAACTTACAAACTCCCCAGGTGCTTCACACGCCCCCAATAACAACGAACTTTCGTTTCTCTGTGAGGCGCGGCAAAGTAGAAGTAATGAATCCGAGAGGACTTCTTAAGCTAGTTTAAGGTTCATCACAGCCAACTGAATATTTAACAATTCCGTTGGGGAACTGCCGTTCGCGAGTCAGCTGATCTGTTATCGGCAAGTTAATCTCAGTGTTTCGTGCATTATCGTAATTACAATGCATGTCAATAAATGTCTTTATTTCAACAAATTTTTATTCATGAAAATATAACAATCAAAGCTGCTGCACACTATTTTGTACCTATTTCATTAGGTGATTATACGGTGTTGTTCATTTGGATAATCTCGAATAGTCATCATAATGTAATTATAAAATGTCCTAATTTCGATAAATTTTTCATAAAAACATATAAAGATCAAGGCTGTTCCATAAAAATCTTGTGTCTATTTTATTATATGATTATTTTACTTTTATTTATGTTCGATGGATTAGTTATTGCCAACAATTTAATTAATATTTGATTATGCAACAGAACGAGTTTGTCAAGAAATTGAATGTCCAAGAGAAATAAATACGCCCTTTGTGAAGAAGAACTGAATTCATTAAGTAAATGGTTGATTCTTCATTTCTGGCAAAGAAAGAACTAATAGAAACGTCGTGAAAGAAACCTCTTCGCTATTCAAATGGAGCGAACTTGTGCTTCTTGTAACAATATATTTCCTGACTTTTTTACGTGCTATAAAAAAGGAAGCTTGAAAAGTGGCGTCGCGTCGTGATTAAGATTGTTTTAACTTAATTCCTTAGACATATTCATTAAGTTGTTTAAGAAGATGAATATAAATAACAAAGACAACTGATAAATGGTCGGGAACACTTTTGTGAAATTACGAGGTAAATGTCTCAGTTTCTGTTCACGTCACAATTTCTACTCACTGGCCTATAATTCTAAAACAACATATAATGTGATGGAAAAATATGACAGTGATTAGAAATTGGGACATTCACCTTACTTAATTGTTCGTCGTGTAAGATGAAAATTGATGACAATAATGCGAATCATTTGAACCTTTCCTGATACCCTCTGTTTCGAAGAAGAATCATTCTAGTGAGCGGAATCGGTCGTTCCTCTCCGACGTGGCAGTCAGATAACGGGTCGTCGCGTCGAGGGAGGGTTGGCCGAAAATTTTTTGAAGGTCCAGAGAGAAGGTCCGTAAAGCTCGTGAAAGGTTTAAAGATAACGGGGCTCGTTCGAAATGACATACGCGACGCGTACGTCTTACGGGTCACCAGCGTCGCCCGGCCGCACATAAGAACTCGCGGCGAAGATAGTTCGGGGGTGGTGGGCGAGGCGGAGAAGAGGAGCGAACCGCTCCGCTCGCACGGTTCGTCCGCGCGGCCGCCGACTCAATGTACCAGAGGAAATCGCTGACTTATGGCTTCACCGGGGAGTCGTAGCTTTTTTCATAAACCCCCAGTCAACCCCCAACCTCGCGACTCTTTTACATTGTACCCAGATTTCAGCGATTAATTTTCCCCCATTGTGCCGCGGCGCATCTCTCGCCACCCCCGGCCAGTCGCCTCCCCCCCTCGTCCCTTTGCCGTCGCCGCTCTTTTCCGCCCCTTTCTCGATCGCTCTTTCCCTTCCCCGTTCACTATCTTTCTCCCTCGCGCTCTTTTCATACCCTACCGTAACGGCAGCAAGCGTTTTCAACCGCGGACCAAGCCTCACGGACGCGTCCCTCTCTCGCCTCTTCACGGCAGCGATCCGCAGCGGCAGCCTATGCCTGCGCTTCCTCTTCCTGGGTGCACAGTCAGTCCGCATTGTCATTGGCAAACAAATCTCAATGGTAGTATTAAAAGTATCCGCTCTAATGGAACCTAGTATCCGTTCTACAAAAATTCCTCGTCCCATCTGTACGCGTCCCATTTCTACACCCCCTCTAAACCTTCCCTCTCCGTCGACTCTTTGTTTCGTACGCTAAACCGTTTCTCTCTAGCGCGCCGCGAACAGGGATAGCGTATGCGTGCGTACCACGCGAAACCGCGAGGGGACGCGAAAATTTCTGCTAACGTCGAAATAATTACTCGACTGGCAGTCGCGTGGTAATTGTCTGCCGTAATCTACGTGGTTAAACGTGAGAGAGAAAGATCGGCTAGGCAGCTAAATAGTGCGTGGGCGACTGGGATCTCGTCGTAAGGATTCGGCGATCATTATGTCACAGCGAACTACTTCCGCATCGCGCTACTCGAGGAATATCGATTTTTGGCTAATCGCCGCCGTGTTGCGGTAGGTTAGCGACGCGCGAAATTCGCGAATCGCAGGCATGACTATTTTCTCGTGCAGAATTTTGATATACGTTTCTACAGTAACATATCTTTGTATCAATTTTCTATCAATAATTAGTAGCTAATTCGTAGTCACAGGACCTCATTTCCATATAAAAAATACATATTGTTATACAGCTAGGAAGTCAATAATTATTAGACTTCATGTTCCCATTTTCATTCTACTGCGAGTATACCCTAGATACATATGACTAATTACGAGAAAATGTGGGTCGTGTCTCTTCTGGGAATCCTGATTGTCACCGAATGTCAATTGAAGCTTCGCATCTGGGGAGCAGAATACATGAAACAAAGCATACTCTTTTGTATTATAACAGAGATTACACTATCTTTTGTTATAACATTTTTAACGGTACTTTAAAGCGAGAATTATTTTCTAAGTCAAACCAAGATTGAAACTCTTCTTTAATTTGTCCTGCACCCCTAATCGTTCCAGATTCGAACGACTAATTCTAAAATTCAAATTGACTTTTCGTCGATATAACGCGATAGTTGTACATCTTCAACTTGTGAGCATAGAAATGTACGATTATGGCGTCTTATCGCCCCAGGGCGCAATACCGGAAGCAGGGAACCATAACCATTGTTTCCACCCTTTTCGCCAAAAAATGTCGTGACTATTGTTTATTTCATGTCATCTTTTTTCCACGGAGATCGAGGAAGATCGCAATATGGGGAGGCTTGACGCAGTTTGAATACACCACGGAAAGTATTCTTAGCCCCCTTTGCGAGTGATTCAACCTATTGGCGGTAAACAATGTCTTAAAATCCGAGTGTTCCTTCCGTATTTCGCGAACGAGTAAATGTGAAACGTTTGAAACCGGTAGACGGACCTAAAATCCGTTCGAGCCACCAGGTATTTCGCGTTAATGTTCTCAGTAAAAGCAGAAACTGAATTATGCAATCGAAGCGGAGAGATTTCGAATATCAACGTATCTTTCTTCATTTTTACTTTACCGCTACTATACAGATTATACGTGTATATTATGTATACAGATTAGGACAATGATTTTCGACTCATTTTTTATTGTGTTAGTTTTCTCTATAGAGCACAAAAAAATTTTTAATCATACAGGGTGCTTTAGGTAAAGAAGGTCATTTACATATTTCTTCGATTTTTTATGTTATGAAAACGGTAAGTAGCGTTGAAAACAAAAGGAAACCAAGAATTAAAATTAATTTAATTAAATTAAATATAATTAAATAATTTAATTAAATAAAAATTAAATTAATTAATTAAGGCGCAAGAGCGCCTTTATTCTAACCTGATTCTCAAACAAGTAAGATGTAAATATTTTCGTTTTATATTTATAATCACACATTTCATGGTGATAATGGATTTGTTAAACTTCCAAGAATAAAAGCTCATTCCTTGATTTAACTTTACTTATACATAAAGGCCTTAGGAGAAATCGATTTCCTTCCTTAATTTGAAAATGTGTATGTGTATGAATATACCTCGTTTTAAACACGTTATTAAGATGCAAGGCGATATTAAAGGGGTAGACTCTGATACGGACGCGATAAGTCAGAATGTCAATGTCACTCTCAAAATTAGCCAAAAATATGGATTTATGAGGCACTTTTCTTTATGTAAGAAAATATTTGGGTCGTCAGATACGTGTTTGGAAAGACGAAAGACAAATCTGGCGTGCTGTGATTATGGTTTAATCAGAATATGCTAATATATAGCAATATGAGCGTGACAAAGTACATTACAAATCGTAGTTACGATGCCTCCGTATATAAGCAATTTTATACCGAAAAGAGATTATTCTGAAAGAAATAAAGACTAAACCATACCAAATTTAACTTTGTTCTATTCAAAGAGGTACCTGACGACCCAAACATTTTTTCATATAAGGATGAAAAGCGTAAAACCACATTGTGCACTACTTTCGTTTGGTTATCAATAAAAAAGAACAAAAAACATCAAAATTTTATTAACAAATATTTGAAAAGTCGCGCAGTTGCGCTAACCCTGTAATATAGGATTCAGTTCCTCAACTGATATTTGGGCAATTGTAAAAAATCTGTTAATATTTAATCAAACATATTAATTGAGCATTGAGAACAGAAGGCATAGATTTTACCTCTCTAGAGGAAATTAACGCAATCAAAAACAGGTCTAGATTCATTGTCCCAAGCGTACGAGCGGTTATATGTCCATATACATATACATATGTGTAGGTACACCAACGCGACGGCCGTCACGATGCGAATCTAAATCTCCGGCGTGTATCAAAACGGTTCTGGGCGAGGGTGAGGCGACGTTACGATCTCAATCTCAGTGAGATCTTGTCGTTTTACGGTGGAAGTTGCGTCCGTTCCGTCGCGGATGGATATTGAACCCGGCCGCGCATACGAAACAACCAGAGGAGACAGCCCCCCTCGCGCAATTACGCTATTTATCGTCCGCCACGGCTGTCGTTCGATGATCCATTCCGACATTTACTCGCGCTCCCTGATCTCGATGATTGAGATCCAGGGAAAGTTTCAGTTCACCTTTCTCGCCGACTATCCTATAAAGCGCTTCTCCACCGTATAATATTGCTTTTCTTACATGTCTGTTTTGCTGCATTAGTCCGCAAATTGATAAGTGAAAGAAATAATTTCAACTCGTTTCCGGACAAGTAAAAATTGGAAACCGTGTTCAGTCTTTGTGAATAGGACGATATGAGTTAGGGAGTGGAAAGCAGATTACCTAGCCAGTATCAAGTGACTCGCAAAATAAGGTTGAATCGTTTGCACGTAACTTTTCAAGAGTGGTGAACATTGTTTGAGAGGGATGCAAGGAACTCAATTAAGCGGATCGGAGCTCTCGACGACAAAACAGTAGCTGGTTCCGATCAGTCAAATTAAAAAGGAGTCTAAGGAATGAAACGGAGGACCAGTGATCCATTGGCAGACCGAGAAAGAACACGGCGAGACGCAGCGGAGCATTTGTATTAGCATTCGTTCGATCGGTTCTCGACCATTGTTCGCCGGGGTAGTTTTCTCCCTTCAGGGTCGACGGGCCAGACGACAATCGTCTTGTTAATTAAACAGGACAGTCGCTCTTACGCATTACCTCAAATCCAGGCCGAGTTCGTGGGTGTCTTTTAACTCACCGTGACAGAGGCAGGAGCTCTTATGCAAACCGCAGAGTCCGAGTAGAACCGCTCGGCTTGGCTCCGCGAGTCGGAAGAAGCTTATTATGGTCATTTGCCTCCCCCGTTTAAGTGGATGTACTGAAAATTGTCGTAAACCCTGAAACGACGGTGTCGCTACTCGAAAACGACAAGCCGACTATCTCTTAGTTACACTGTATACATTGTTGGCAATGAAACGAATCCCGCGAAACCGTGACGTTAACGCGAAACCAGTTTTTCTTCCATTTTTCAGCGGACTCCTTTATACTTAACTCCGGACACCGTTATATTTTTCATCGTTCCGTTGTTGTTTCATTTGCGTTGTCAGAAAGAATGTAATTTCGGTTTTTACAAATACATAGCATTATAAAAACAGAAATTACTTTCTTGCTAGTATATCTTCAGTGAACAGTTAAGAAAAAATCAAAGTAGTAAGAATATCCTCATTAAATCAATTTCACTAATAACAAACTGTTTCTAGTGTGATATACTATGAATATATATTTATATTGCTTTTCCTTTCTATAATTGAAATTCTGAAGAAGAGTTAATGTGTTTTGTTCATATCATTAGAC
>NW_017140295.1:240056-276992 GCF_001652005.2 Ceratina calcarata
TTTTATAACGTTATATATTTGTGAAAGTAATGCAATTCTTTATAATGCTGTACATTTCTGAAAATCGAAATTGCTTTTCTGCCGACCCAACACAATATTTTTAGACAAAAGGAAACCGAGTATCTTAACAAAAATGGTTGAACCGTATTTGCGTCTGATGATAAAAATATATTATGACAAAACAGTGTATCGCGAAGTAAATTTTGTTCTTATTCTCTTTCTTAAGTTTATAACTTCGCTCACATAACGTGTTGCACAGCGCGGAACCGGCTTTACGAGTGGTTCGCCTGGTAAACCACAGGAGGGAAACATGATAAATCATATTTCTTGCTTTTTTACACGGAGAGCGCTGTTTTAAAGTTTAAACCGCGCTCGACCATTCCCATAGTAACAAAATTGCATTTTTATTCGGCTGCGAGATTAAATATACTTACGCGTTTTCCAGCAATCTAGAAAATTTTAACATATTCGAATTGCATTAACCATTTGTCTTACGATCTAAACAGTACAAATTCTTTTCACTAAAAATCGTACGCGTTCTTTGACTGGGAATTGAATAAATAAATAAAGCCATATTGCATCTGCCAATATAGTTCCTCGATTGAAAGGTAAAATAATCGTGGAAAAATGATCGGGGATTCGGACGAGGTTCGGATTGCCTTCCGTTCACGCGTCACAAAGTGTTGAATTGATTCATCTCGCGCGTGAGGAGTCGATCGACCATGAAGTTATTAATTTCACCCCCATTCTACTTTTCTCTCCGCCCTTGTCCAACGGGGAAAACCGAAAAACTTGGTTGCTTGCGCTAAACCGACGAAATTCTACCATAAATCATCGGTAAGATTAATCAAATAAAGTAGAAGAGCGAACCGGGATAAACAGCTGAATATTTTCTCACTGTGGCCACCCTTGTTTTAATAATAATTTTCAACGGGTTTGTGAAAAATATTGACAGGATTTGAATGCGAGCGAAATTCTGCAAACGAATGACGCGCGACGTATGTGTATTTACATGATTAATTGCAGAAGCTTGTAAACTCGTGAAGTGGATTGCTACACGTAGATTTTAATATTAAAGAATTTCTGGTCGCCGCTAATTACTCGTCGCCAGTGGAAATATCTATTTTAATGTTTTAAACAAAAAATAGTAAAATAATAGATTCATAAGTAAAGTTGCATAAGATATAAGATTGTCATATTAAAAAAAGATATGTCCAATATTTGAAGCGATAAACTTTAAGGAAAAATTATGTTTACAGAGAACTAGGGATTATAAAATTGTTCGACGTGTATTTGTAAGTCATAGGGAATTTGTATAATTTCTAATATTCTGTCTCTATTCTAATGTTTCTGTCAAAAGTGGCCTTAGTCCATTTATTTGAATAATGAGATATTTCAGGCATTGCGTTTTAATAAATTTAAATATCTTATTAACACGTGGTGATGGATTTATGATTAAAACTATGAAAACCTTTTAATCCTTACGATATTATTATTATTATATAGAATTAAGCAAAACGACTATGACATAATACATTTATATTAATAGAAAAGGAAATTAAACGATCTTGTGAATTCACTCATTCGCGAGGTTTTTAAGAGTCCACAATCTATTATTAATGTACTATCTAATGACTATTCTATCATCGATTCTGAATCGATTCAGTTTGATGGTGTGTTTAACGAATAGTCTTTAATTTACTAAAACGGTCGGCGATACACTGTTCGATGTGAGTCGACGCCGTGCATGGTCACGATTGGCGAAGTAGAAAATTCTACAGCATAAGGGAAGTGAAGAAGGAAAAGGATAGACACAGAAAAGATAAAGAGCATCGATGGAAAAAAGGGAAAACGAGAGTGCATAGGGGATAGTTCGAGGACAGCGGAAATGAGTACTAAACAGAGATAAGAGTCCTCAAGACCCTTAACGGTAGAAACTAGCGAAAAATATTAAACAGAAGGAAAATAGAAAGTTAAGATAAAAAAGCGAAGGCCTAAAAAATACACGTATCCGTGACGAAACATCATACCATTAGAATGGTATGACATTGTTTTTACTCAAGGGCTTATACAACCTTAAAAAGTAACGTTTCAATAAATATGAAAAGGTACTGCACATTTTGTGGTACAAATAAGACTACTATTTCATTTTGTACATGCATCACTTTCGTTCAGTGCGTGGAAAGAAGTATTATGGACAAGATGCCAAATGACTCGGAAATCGTAATTGCACAATAATTCAGTGAATTTCAATGGGAACGCGATATTAAATAATGTTTGAAAGAGATTACCGGCTACTAAATGTCCGATGCGTTTGTTTTACTGCGGGTTTGCGGGAACGGAACACAGTCGCAATTAATGTTCACTGGAGCAAAGTAATTTATTTGACTATTTCTGAGAAGAACAATAAAGAGTATGTTTTTCAACGGTGCGACCGCGCTACACGCCGCCGCCGCCGCGTCCAGAACCGTGCCACGTGCTGTGTGTAATTTCCTCTGCTGGTTTATAGTAAACGTAGAAAGGGAAACTTTGTCTCCTGTCTCGCCGTACATAACGCTGTAGCGAACTTTAAGGGAAAAACTCGCGAAAGGGAAGTTTAATATTGCATCCGCTGCTGCATGGCGCGAGAAATCATAATTATGTTTACCTACAGTAACGTACCTCCGTTTTTGCACGTCGTCGACGGTTATTACGCAAATTGAGTACTTATTATTCAATCATAGCTATCATATAATTTATTTCAATCTGATCCAATCTATTTGTATTTCATTATATTTTCATCGAACGTTCTTTGCTGATTAATTTTTTAACGAATGAATTTCTGGAGCCAAAAGTGTTTTTGCTTTTACAAGTTATTTCGTATGTGGATGCAATGAAAATAAATTTTAAGCAAAGGAAAGATGTTGCCCGGAAACGATGCCCAACCAAGAACACTTAGTCAGTAGTGGAACTCAATAGTTTTCCGCCTCGGTCATGGAACGGAGCTAAACGCGGATGGCCTTCAGCGAAAGTGTTAATTCTCAGCGTCCATAGTAGCGGGCGAAGGCGAGCGCCGGAATGATGGAAGTCTCAGTCTTTCTTTTCACCCAACATCAATGAAGTTTGTATCTGGCGCACATGGCGCGTGTGTATCCAGGTTGAGTTAGTGACGGGCGGGCTGTCGCCAGTATGTGCCAGCTGTTTCACTACTAGCTGACCCCCCTACCCACCCTTTCGTCCACGAGTTCATGCGCCCTTCCATCGACGTCCCACCCACAATCTCGTCCACCCTCCGGCCGATCTCAGCTTTAACAATCTTGTATGACGCGGGCGAGGGACCTTTGCTCGTGCGCCGCAGCTGTGACGCGGTTCGGCATATCATCGAAATATTATTTCGCCGAATTTTAAGTTTCGAACCCCCTACTTCTTCCTCCCCCTCTGCCCTCCATCGCCTTGATTCACAGAAAACTTGACCACTAGAATCGTACCTTATCAAGATTTCACACGCGACAGACAAAATTGTTCTCTTCTCATTCCTACTTTTCCAACAATTAACTAAGTGAGAACAAACTCTGTTTTAGGCTGTCAAATCACTGATTATTTAGTGTGACTATTTAGAACACTATTTACTTAAGGTAGCTCTTAGCCAAATTCGATGTTATGAAAAATTGTTCATTTTTTCAAGAAAATTAGTTTAAGTATCAGAGAACATATTTGTAAAATTTCAGAACGATTATCTATACGGTTCCCAAGATATCATTTGTAAAATCTCACCATTTTTTATATTGATTCTTACGGTAGTATCGCTCCTGCGATTGAAATTCCGGCTTCTTCTCATTGTAATTTTTTAACGAGTTACCACATTCTATTGAAAAATGTAAAGAAACTGCTTCGAACTCTAAAGAATAACATATTAAAATCTGGAGATGATCCACTAGTTGATCATTTTATAATATTAATCCAAAAGTCGATACTACGAAGATTTTCGCTGCCATTTCTGAGAGTGGCGAAAACGTGGCAACGCTAATTGAAAAAAGATCATCTCAAATTTCCATTCAAATTGTGACAAACATTAATATAAATTCTTTTAACAGAATCATATGATTTTTAATAGTGAAAAGATTTCATAAGTCATTTATTTTCAGTTATCATTTGACTTGCATAGTTATCGAAGATATTTCAATGATAAAGCATATCGTGATTCGATTGTTACGTCTATTAGGAAAAGCATTATAGTAAAATTGTTGCCTTGCATCATCGTTTCATTCAGTACACTGTCAAAGGGTTGAAATTGGACGTGAAAATATTCGCGGAGAGAAAGGATCTCTTTATAGGTCGTGAAAAATCACTAAGTAAGTAGATTACAATCTCCCGACGGGAGGGCAAAATTAAGTTAAACGATGTACACGATATATTAATAGCGACTATCGGCGTTGTATCGCAGCTAAATTAAATCTCTGAAATGTCACGAAATATTCCTGGGTTGAAGTACACCTAAAAATACATCGCATTAATTAAATAGATTTAAATAATTAATATATCCGTTTAAGAAACCAATTTAATGTATTGTTCCATAAAAAGTGATTTTGACCGAGAAACAGCGAAGATAAATGGTATTAAATACTTAGATAATTAGGGTGAATGCAATTAAACAATAGCCGTTGGTATTTGCTCCCTGTAAAACAAAGACATAAACTGCAACCATGAGAAAATTTTTACGCAGCTCCGCTTTGCTTTCTCTCGAATTAACCGATACTGAACCGAGTTACCGTGCACGTGTTGCTCCTTTTTCCTTTCGTATAATTGGGAAACGAAGGGGTTCTGTTTGTTTTTTATCCCGATACGGGAATCGTGGCTGACCAAAGCACGCCCCTAATCTACTGCGAGGAACCGTGTAGCGTACGTGTAAAGAGTGTAGGTAGGAGGTAGGCGCGCATGTATACCTTCCTACACGTGCAGCTGGAGCAGAGTTTTCTAGGCGAGATAAATGAAAGGCTCATCTACACTTTTCATTAGACAACGAGCGCCATGTATAATTAAAGTCGCAGGCCGTGTTAACGCAAAGCTGTTCTTGCAAAGGCATTTATTAAAAGAAACGTGAGATTCATTTTGCGCGTTACACCACCGTCGCGTCGCCGAGTGTTAAGAGACGTTTATTATTTTTAGGAGCAATTAGGAAACGGTCCACGCATGTTAATTTATCGGGCAAAATTCGTGTCCCGCATTATTCAGACTAAATTTTCGGAAAATTAATAAATGTAACACGTGTTAAAATAACTGTTTGCAAAATTTTCTTTTGTTCGCTCTGTCCAGTTAATAATACCGATTCTAAATATTCAAGAGGCTGGAAGTATCGTTTGCTAGTTTCCGTGGGATCCTTACAAGTTAATTGGAAAAATTTGTCTACCACCGAGACTTGGAAAACTACGTCCAATTAGTATCACTCGTTTAGGTGTGGTCCTTTCACGGCTGCGGAGTATCGGTCGGTATTGTGAACCGCGACAACAGCTTATTTAAATTTAATTTCTTTGCGATTAGCGGGGATAACGATCACGATCCACAGTTTTAACGGTGGCTCGTTCCCCGATGGGAAAACGGTTTCTAATCCCGCGGAACGAGATCGCCTTAAAATATTCCTCGCTTTAGTTGCTCCGAGTCGCGCCGCTATCCCGGGGGAACATCTCTGTCACATTTACTACTGGATTCATTCTAGCGCGTAAACGTATACACGTGCGCGGGTGTACATAGACGGGATGCGTTCGCGCGGTGGGACACGTGCGACATCAAAGATACTTTACGAGTTCGACGACGTTCGCTTATCTCGCGACGATTTGCCGCAGACGGTAATTAGCCTTGTCTCAACCCCTCGGTAATCTTTAACTCCGGCCGCGGATCTGGAATAATCACCGCCGACCTTTCGAGTCTTTGACCCGTGCATTCTTTACGTCTCAGTTCACGCAGTTACCAAGATGCGTATAAGAGCAAATGCCATCCTGCGGTAAGGTTAATTGTTGAGCAAATACTTTGTTTACTTCTTAACTTCGGATAGAAGTTATTTTTTATACTGGTATTTTATAATTTGAAGAATAAAATGTCAATGATAGTAGTTGTGTAGATATGCACATATTGTGTGATGATAGCAGATATTGTGTAGCAGAAGTGTTAAAATATATGTACAGAGTGTCCCAGAAAAAGTGTTAGAGCCGAAAAGGGGTGATTCTATATATGTTTCTGAACAACAATTTCCTTTGGCAAAATGTAAAGCGAGACATGATTTTTGAAATATTAACAAATAACATTGACCAATAACAATGCGTGTAGGGCCCGAGCTAAGCCGCGGCTTAAAAATCGAACTTACAATGTCTTTGTTTGCAAGCACTTTTATACCCTGAAGCGATTATCCCGAATAAAATCAAGACCAGAGCACGCCAGATTTAATCTTTGTCTTTGCAAAGAGGTACCTGACGACCCAAAAATGTTCTCATATAAGGACGAAAAGTGTAGTCCTGTAAACCCATACTTTGCACTATGTTTGCCTGGTTAACAATAAAACATTAAAATTTTACCGACGAATATTAAAAAAGTCACTTGACTATCCTAGCCTCTTAAATCAAGTAATTCCTGTCTTTTATTATTTGGCACGTTGTATGAACGATTGTGTTATATGAAAACAGTAATCGCAATATCTTTGGTGCGTTATACTGTATGTCCAAATGTAGTTTTCCATCAGCTACGTGATACAATAAAAAGCAGAACACATTTTTTACATAAAAAATACGAATGGACTCGAAAAAAGCGAAACAAATGAATCAACAAAAAAGAGTTTGTTACAGGATATTTTCCATTCGAAACTATTTATACAATACCATAAAGCTTTTTCATATGAAAGATAGAATAGATATTTAGGTGACCTCCTGTAGCTGAGATATTCTGTATAATATTTCAAAAGTCCGTATATCATCCTCTCAGTGTTGCTACAATAATCTTATTTTCCTAGCTAGGACAAGACCACTTTGATGGATTACTTACACGTACGATGGGCAACAAAACATTTCTCATTATTATGTATTTCTTACTGTGTAACAGCGGCTACCATTAGCGGCTGTACAATTGTTTCTAATTATCATTAAAGCATTGGGGCTTGTGCGTGCTATATCAAAGAAAATTTCGAGTTCCCGCTTAATTCCGTGCGACTGTCTGTGCCCATGCTTTCCGTCACGCGCGATAATTGTTGTAGTTACTAAATTTCAAGGGGCTAGTGAAAAAGCCTCGTCCAGGTTTTATTTTCTCATTATTACGATGCTCTCGTTACCTCGCCAGTTTATTTATACGCATAATAAAACTGTTCTGTTGGAAACACGACGTTTAATAAGAAACTGCTGATATTTTCTCATTTCATATTGTATGAAGTTGTAAATAATTATAGACAGTGTCTGTCTCGTACTGTTTGTACATATAATATAAATTTATTTATGTTATTTATTTGATAAACGTATTTTGGTTGTCTGGAAAGTTCGTGCCGATTTTTGGTAAATGACCTTAAGAGATGACTGAGTATATCAGAACGATTGGAAACAAATGACATGTGTATATATTCTAAAACGTGATTTTTTAGAAAATCTTGAACTTTCGTCTTTCTTGATCGAATAATGGGCAGGAACAAATTACGTGTTCTAGTGAGTTAGCTTCGTTGCAATTTGTACACATTTATCTTGTTTTTTGATTAAGTATATGTGGGTGAAGTTTGTATGTTCAACTCTTACCCTATTTAGTGCAACTTGTTCTTTCCTCCTGAATGATAATGTGGGAGAAATAAAACAAATTTTGCTTTAAGGATCGAATGGCATAAACGCATATTTTGCACAATTTGTAGGAGCAGAGTCTTTAAGTTGCATGAAAGATTAAGGTAGAGTGTGGAACAAAATGATACCTGTATGTATAATTCAATAAATCAATAGATGTATATCAAAATTTAAATGCGCCTTTTTCTATAAAAATCGACACGAACTTTGTGGATAATTCAATATTAGTCGTCTCGCAAACAGTACGCTTTGACGAAGTTCCAAAGAATCTGCAAATCGCGTTTTCCGGGAGGTATTCCAACAAACCAATTTCACCTCATCAATTCCGGACATCCTTAAACTTCCAACGCGACGACCGTTCACCGACAAAAATAGCCGAAACTATACATTACCCTCTCCCCCCCCTCTCTCTCGCAGCGAACTGTACGCGGATAACGGCCGGTTTCGAAGTTTCACGGGGTGCATTACGAATTTCGAACAGCTCCTACGTTCTTGCGTCCCAGAAATGCCACGTGGTGTACAGCTAATACACGGGCACAACATCAAAGAAACTTTACGGGGCTCGGTGTCGTTTAACACGTTGCGACGATCCGCAATAGACATTCCGCCCGGCGGCGGTAATTGCTATAGTCCCGGGCACTCCACTGTCCTGTCCTGTCCTCTGTGCGGTGTATCGCCACACGCGCGGACCCACGGAAAATGAAGAGCAAATGGAGTTTCGTCCCGCGGTGCACGCCGTGAATTGTACGAACGCGTTCGCTCCTAGTTATCCACCTTTTTCCACCTCACTCTATTTTTCTCTCTATTATGCACTTTTTGTCACCGCTCACGCGTCGTTCCCACGGAATTTCCGGTTCGCCAGGATTGTATTCCGATATTTGCCATAGAATTAATCGCGCCCGGCATTAATATAGGAGAGGAGACGCGGCTTTTCCAATCGGAATATGTATTTCTAGAATCGAAAACGTTTCTATAATATGGTGGGAACCATAGAGTCATATTTAAATGCATATATGGATATGAGTGATTGAAGTGTGAGGTAAGATCAGTGTTTTTTTTTGCAAATCTAGAGAATCGAATTTGTCAAACTCATCGAGGACGAATTTATTGGTGCGATGAATATTTTTTACATTCAAGATCAATCTATCAGACTTAGAATCCACTGAATCATTGGGAAACCTTTTGATTTCAGTTAGCTGGTTCATTTTTAAATGTAAGACTGAATCTTTCAGAAACGGTTATGCACTACGAAAATAACGTTTTATTTAAAATATTTCGCGTAATCAAATTAAATTAACAAATTACACCGTAGGATACAAATTTATTTTGCAATATCCAGTACGTGATTCTTATAGTTTGTCATACCAAACATGCATGACCACTTGACCACCGTAATTCTTCATTATATGTATTGAATATGATTGTATTAAATGTATAATCTGTTTATTTTAATAATTTTCTGTTTTAAAAACTCTATAATAATCACGTAGTGGATAAAAAGGATTTTTTTTTTTATTGGGAAAGAAGAAAAAAGAAATTTTTAATGGATTTTTTTAGCTTTTTAATTCTTTACTTAAAAAAATAAGACGGCTTAAAATATTTGACGATATACAGCCAATACGTTTGTATTTCCTTTATCCTCGTTTTGTAATAAGGAACAGGTAAATGCCAGACTGAACATTAAAAAGATGATGTATAAATTTATTACTTTCTTCTGGACTTGTCTCTCTAAGAAAAATTAACACAATCCTTTTAATTTTGTTAATTACTGATTTAATTAATTAGTTAATTTTGCACAAATGATTTATACCAAGTGACAAGTTTGTATTATTTTGATTCGAAATAAAGTCCTTAAGATGCTTTAATTATACTTTTTACTAACATGTAAAGCAGATTAAAAAAAAGAACGCATTTGTGCAAGCTGACCGCGGAAAATATTTTTGAAGTAATTCAGCGGAAATCCGAAGTTAACTTTTAATTGTTATCCAGTTCGCCGGGCAAAAGCACAAAACGTTGCAGATTGAAATTACTGCATCCTTTGTTACAATTGCGCACACTAGTTGTTAGTGTTGAAACGAGTTAATTAGGTTTCATTTCGTTACCTAACTTGCTTAACGACATGCAAGTTGTTATCCATTATCCATCAAAAGGCATCAGTTTTCCTATGACTTCTGAGGAAACCATCCCATCCATGGATTATGCTAGAGTTTCAATAGTTAGTCATTGCATTGATGTTCAATTAACCCCTTGACATACAAATTAAATGGAACTTTATATACAAATTAAATGGAATGAATGACGAGTCAAACTCGTCATTGTATGTCAAGGGGTTAAATAATTTCACTCATGATTAGTAACAGTTAATCAATTGAATATTTTCCAGAGATTTCCAAAATAAGATTGGATTTTAATTTTGTTTTCGACGAGATTTTCGTCTTAATTATAATTTTCGCTGAAAATTCGCGAGGCCCATCGTAAACGACATCTTCGTTCAAGACAGAGAGACGTCGCCTCTTTATGAAATCTATCATGATGAGACGCCTAGAGAAGCTCCGGTGTATTCTTGATGGAGCCCGGGCGTCTATTAATTTTCAGCTAACAGTGACACGGCCCATGGCGGCCTAATGTGATTACAACTTTCTGGATAATCAGACTTGCTTGGGAGGAAACACACCGGGATAGCCGGAAAGTTCACCGTGGACTTCGTCGTGATTTGTCCGAGGCGTCGCGTTGCATCCTGTCTTTAGAGTTTTAAAGGAAAATGTTAGACCTGATGGGTTTTTCAGTAAAAGAAGAAACGTTTCTGCTTCTGTCGTTTTAACGCTATTAGCTTCTTCAAGCTATCAAGTTTGCTTTGACCTGAAAAAAATGATCTTAAGTTGCTACCGTTTATTTTCTTATCGCGTCTCTTTTAATTACTTGTATTATTAATTGAACCTGTTCAGGGACGTGAAGAAAAGTGAAAGAAAATCAATTTAATTATTCTTTCTATTATGAGTAATCTATGTTTTCACTTGGAATAACTTCAATTTAAGAAAAATTAAACACACTTTTTTATAATTGCTTCTCGAATAATAAATGGACAGCGGATTTTTATGTAGCTATAACACGTCGAAGTATGCAAGATATGTGCAAAACGAATATCAAGTATATGCATCATAACAAATGAAAGTACGTGACAATAGTTTTTATACATAGTACTCTATGTAATGTGCAGTTATGCAAAACGTGTCCAATATACAAAATACAAACTATATTTTTAAATTCCTCTAATGACAAAACAAATTTCTGTTTATACAAATAATTTTATTTACTTTCTACAGAAATATGCATTTGCATGATCATCCGCTATATATTAATAAATAAAGAATAAAAGCGTCCGTATAAAATACAAACGCGTTTAATTTCAAAAGATCAAATTGGATGTATATATTTTCGCATCTCTTGGAAATCCATTTCGAACTTTACTCTCGAACGGTAAAATATTTTCGAGATAAGGAAAATTCCATTTAACACGATATCCATTTCCAAGTATTGATGCAATTTCGCAATTCAAACTCAAGTTCTGGAACTCGGGTATAATTTTCGTCGACTGCATTCCACGCTGATCGACGACAGAGCCACCACCACCACCATCCAGCTTCCAGGACAGCCTCCAATTAAGCTTTAACCGACATCTTCGCATATTAAGATTTCATAAATCTAATAACGATAATGCACTCCTGGCTGAGGTGTAGAAGTACGTAGTCGGTAATGCGAAGTGAGAGTTGCAATCGGTTCCAACGATACGCGGAGAAAACGTCGTCTCTCCTCTCTCCCTTGTTCGTGTTTCGGTGCAAATTACCGAAGCTTTTTATCCTTTGAAGGACTACAACCATGGAGTCTTTGCGATTAGATCAAGCCTGGCTTTTCCTTTTCAACTCCTGCTCTTCTTCCGGCTACCTCGTCTTCCGTCTTACTTTCCATTTATACCTCCTTTTTTTTTTTGTCTTTCACTTTGATTTCGTGCATTTTTTTCTCTTATTTCCCTCCCCCACCTCGGCGCGCCCACTGTTGTCGTATCCTTCGAACAACTTCCTTTCCTTCTCGGACTTTTGTCTTTTCTAGTTCCATTCTTCTGCTTCGCTCCTCGTACTTTGTAGATGCTCTTTGTATCAGTTGTTTTCTTGGAATGATTTCTCTGAGAGTAGCTACGTTACGTAACGAAATGTTATCAGCGGTAAGAATAAGAATATTGATGATACAACGCGAGTAGCCGTTGTTCGATTTTTATTAAGTTCATTCTCTGTTCCAGTTTTATGTCTCGCAAACAGGTTCCTGTTTGTTTTTAAAGCTTTATTCACGTAGAGAGACGATTATATCTTTTTAAATAAATTTTTCACCGTATTACACGCTCTGCGCGTGAAATATTATCCAAATTCTGAGTAACTACAAGAATGTCCAGGAGCTTAGATCATAATGTTATGATGCACAACGCCTGTGTAGGCAGTACCTATTTAAAGAATGGATCTACTTGGTTATAGATAAATCAATAAATCCAATAAAGATATTTTATGAGCGCTTATCAAATATAAGTTTAAGCATAGGAAAATACGGGGAGAAATTCAATAACGGTCTGCTGCTGCGCCTTATTTGGAATAAATTGAAATAAACATCTTTCCAATAAATTAAGGATTAAGTCTACAAATGCAACATCGCGCGCGGAATAATCCCGTAATTTCTTTCTTTCTCTCTTTCTCTCTCTCTCTCTCTCTCTCTCGTTCTCTCTGATTTAGAGTAGCTCAGAATTGTCAGCTTTTATTTAATTTCTACCTAATATGATGTGAAGTAAACGCATTTTATTAGCCCCTATTATTTCGCAATAAAGACATATTGCACACTTTGTATCTACTGCCAATTTCATTCAATTTGTTCACATGAAAGTGGCAGTTCGTTATTTAATAACGAGTAACCAAGTTTCCGAGGCTTAAAAGTACACATGACCACGCTCGTTTTTTCTTTTTAATTTCATCTTCCGATTTCTCCTTATCCCTATTTTCACCGTCTATTTTCAGCTTTCACTTCTCACCGCCGTCACTTCATTTCTTCTCGACTAAAGTTCATCGTTCATCCTATTTTTCCTCATAATCTAGTCTCTTTCATTTTTCACTTCGCTATCCTAAACTTCTTTTACATTTAATCGTTTTTGTTTTTCATCCGGGCTCATCACCAAGTCCCGTTCTTTCTCCACTCTCCTTCGTCTTCATTGTTTTCTCTACATTTTCCCTTAAATATTCACTTCGTCCACCTAATCTTGACGAGACTTATCATTTCCAACGCTTTTTCTAAACCTTAGCTTAAAAATCACTTCATGTTACAGAGTTCTTATTCTTTTAGCCACGTCAACTGATTTTCCTCTTTCACACATTTGCATCATCTTATTTTCTTATCATATCAATCATTTCTCGCATATGTCTGTCATTCATCATAATATATAAATATCTTCATAATTATTAGTGTATTCTACTTGCTTTTACTCCATCATCCACTCCAATATTCTCATCTCTACCTCCAACTTACTTGTCTGCCATTATTTATACGTTGCTTTAATGTAATTCGATCTCAAAACACTTTACTTCTAAATCTCAGCTTAAGAATCAGTAGAGTTCCTATTATCTTAGCTACGCCAATTGATTTCCTTTTTAACACACTTGTGTCTCTGTATTTTTTTATCATATCAAATTCGTTCTCTCGTTCATCTTCATTTATAAACGTTTTCATAATTACTATTAATAATTCATTTTCATAATTATTTATTTTACTCCATCGTCCAATATTCTCATATCTACCTTCGATTTACTTGCCTGCCACTATCTATTACTACACGTTTCCTTAATGTCATTTTACGCCAAGACACTTCACTTCCCTTGACTCCTTTTCTTCTTATTCCTGCCGTCCTTTCTCAATTTTCATCAACACCGTTCACAATCCTCAATGGAACGCGTTCTTCCTTTCATGTATCGTTATCATCTCCTCTCCTCTCGATTATCTCGTTCATTACATTCTCTCTGGCACTCCTCTCGTTATCCCGTATATACCTTCCTCTCCGTTTCTCCGTTCGTCTTCGCATCGCGATCCTTCCGCGCCTCGTTTTCCATCACCCTCCCTCGTCCACCCCCTCGCACGCTTTCCCCTCGGTCCCATTCTCACCATCGTCAAAACGTCGCGGCCCTCCCCCTCCCACGCGGCGGCATGGCACTCCGCGTGCTCTCCGTCTCGCTCCTGCGCCCGAACGGGCTTGCGCGCCTCATCCTGTACGGAAGAGGCCTCCTCGGCGAAGGAGGACCGTCAGGATCCCTGATCAGTTTACCGGCATTCCTCAGTCCGTGCGTTACGCGTCCGGTAGCAACGCGGCGGCCCGTCCTCGGTGCACTCGGTCACGTGCAACCACGCGAGACTACGGCTATCTTCGAACCGGGATGTCGGACCAGTTGCCGGTTTCACTGAGCAGCTCGCGATCCGCTTCGAGGCCTTGAGATATGAGATATTTCTTCGGGGATTTCCGAGCAGGTTTGAAACTAATTATTCCCAAACTCGGATGTGCGCTTCTCATTGTTTTACACGTGCAAGATCCGCTGTGTCGTTGAAAAGAATTGTTCACGCTTACTATCGTTACGAACGAGATCGACGGGTTTTCGTAAACAGTTTCTGTGCATTTCAGACGGTGGATTTATGTAAGTCCCGGCAAGGGTTTCGTTCGCGGGAAATCCTTCGCGTCGTCTCGATTAACTCGAACGCGGTTGTGTTAATGGAACACCGATCGGGAGTGTGAGGAAACCCGCGCGGCGCGCGAGTAAATTAACACGTTCGACTAAGGAGACTCTATCGCCGGGAAACCGCAGGGAGTACCGATTTTTAAGGAGGTTTCACCGCTGATCGATACGTCGAATTAAAAGTTAGTTCCCTTTCGCTACCGGATCCATTGTTCCGGTAGGTGAACGCGGTGAATGCAATCGCGTTTCCGCTGTGCCGTGTTGTTCGATCGTTCCGTCTTCGGACGCAGTCAGCTTTTTATGTCAGCCGTTCCATCATGCGCCCGGGACGATTTAAGTCGGATACATCAAGCCCCGACGCGCCGCGCAGGGTTCGGAGGAACGTAAATGATAATTCAAAGTACATTTACGGTGTTGACGTTTCTCTTTAAGCCTCGAATTTTGCCCCGCGAGCAATCTTTTCAAGGTGTTATGGATGGGACAGTCCCCTTTCTGAATGGGCTTCGCCGGATTTTAAAGGGAGCTTTGCTCCAGAAATTGTCGGCTCTCGTTATTAAATGTTTACGCGGGATAAATGTGTAAAAGTCGTTTAAAACTGTGGTCAGGAGTTATTATCTTTATTTGAATAATAAATAATTAGGGTAATGTGGAGGAACACGAGAATTGTGAGAAATGTTAATAAGCACGGTTATGAAGTTTTCATGAGAAGTTATTTGAATATATATTTTATAATTGTTGTCGGCCTCACTATTGTGAATTTTTTCTGAAAAAATGTTTTATACGGGGCCAAAAGAAAGGGAGCAGACAATACTGGTGGTTAGCGGGTAATGTTAATGAATCCAAACGAGACAGCGGCTAACGATAGTACTTTTCGCAGCCGGTTATTATTCGAAAACACAGAAGTAGCGAGCGCAGAAACCGCCGGCACGTCGCCGTCCCGCCGCGCGGTAGACGTAGAACGAAACTAATTTCCATCAAGAGGCCTCTCCCCACGATTTCTCCCGGTAGACTAGTTGCGCGCCTGTTTCCACCGCGAAACTTTTTAAACAACCCCATTCTTTTCGGCGGACAAAACGCGGCGCGTCGCAGCTCGAGGAAAGCGACCGGCTCGTTAATTTGTGAAAGAGCTACGATCGCTTTAACGTTAATGAAAGTCGGACCGTGTCCGCCCGGAATTAATTTAATTAAAATCGCCGATCTCGACCCGATACTCGTTCCCTATAACGAAGTACCCTAAAGTTCTCGGTATTCACCGAATTTTTCGCGCGCGTTCGAGTGGTTCTCCCCGGACACTCAGAGACCGATGGCATTTCTCTCGTTTAGTTTTTCCGCCAACAATAAAATGGCGAAAATCGGGGAACGGGAGAAAAATTGTCGTCCGGTTTTTAGGTGTCTCCCTGTTCCGTTACCTGAAAGAAGTATGCATCGAAACGTGACCGAAAACAGCGAGTCGCGCAGTCCTTAGGCACCGGAATAAATGGCGAAAACGCCGCGGGAATAATTGGATTGGTACTTCTGGCTCGGTGTCTTCGTTATCTTTTTTAATTGAGATACATTGTACACAAACGGGCGTCTGTGTTTGCACGCCCGTACTAGAGACACGTACGTATATAATATACATATACGTATGTATATTTATATACAGTACGTGCTGATATAGCTTTGCGCAAAGGCTTGGTGTCGATATTTCCGTGAAAATTAAAATTCTACGGCCACCGTCTCGCGTCTTTCGAGGCCACTCGATCGCCTTCGTAATTTACGATAATTGAGCAATTAGTAGAAGCTCTCTAATCACGGTGGATCGCGTGAAATAACACGGGAATTGATTTACATCGAAGGAACGCCCACGTGTACGCCGACAGATTTTCGCGCATTTATTTTCTTAAAATTTCCTTTGTACATCTCATTCAAAAATTTCGAAAATACTCAATTTAACTAAAGCTTTTTTATATTTTCAGTTATATCTTAGTGTTATAAAGAGAAAGCGTTTATTCGTATGTTCGAAATTTTATTATAATAATATTATTATAATAATATTGCATATTCGAAAATCTGAAAAACGACCTCAGATTGTATGAATTCTTAAATAGAGACAATGACAGAGATTTGAAATTGTAAATCTTAGACACTATATGTATAAATGAAATACTAGAAAATTTTAGAAATTCTTGGTGTCTTACGTCGAATGTCAAAATTTTCATATCATTTATAAAAGAATACATATAAATGCAACGATGAGAGAATTTTGTAATTCTGTATAATTGATAATATACATTTTAAGAATATTTTGAAATGGAAATTGTATCAACTACAAGAATATTATTTAAGATACACAATAAGAAGTAAGCAAAAGTAAGAAATGTAGACAAGGACTTGTAGACAATGCAAATAGTCGTAAGTCCGGTACATTTCTATAAAAAAGTATCAAAACCATATATTGGAATGTTAGGAATTATATGTTAAAAATGCCTTATGACCTAAGAAACAATTTTATAAACCTTATTCCTCTGCAAATATAATTTTCCTTAAAAGTTTCTCGTTCCAAACATTTCAGTTTTTTGTCACATTTTTTTAAACTTTTGGCAGAGATCGTATGGCATATACATCTTTATAACGTTCTTAAAGCGTCGCAAAATTTCTTAATGTAATATCTAATAATTGTCATAATTTGAATCTATTTTCATTGTTTTTGCACTTATGTAACTTTAAACATTCAGAACGAGCAGCAGCTTTCTTATACATAGCGGAGTGCCATAATGTATATTTATTTGTAAAGCGAACAACACAGTTATTATGAATAATTACGCAGTCGAAAAAGAGTGAAAATGGGTTCTTGCTTTTTTATCAATATTTTCTTAATGTGATGAGGTCTGGAAAATATTATGTAATCAACTGCTTGAAAATTAATTCATGGATTTTTCAAAATTCACGCCCTATTGGGATGAAACATATTTTTACGTATTTCTCACTATTGTTTAAGCTTAATGAATTATTGATTTGGTATTGGTTCACAAAGTAAACACATAGACATACCTAAAAATCAATTTCAGGATTTGTCCAGGAAATCAGGGTGAGCGAAAAGGTATAAAATGTATATGTATTTATAATATCTTTGATATGTTTGACGTTTCATTTAGATTTGTTCATTCATTTCTATTCGACACGTTTCAAGTTCTATACGCGATACTTTGTGCGGGAGAAGCCGCGACGAGGGGTGCTAGGAGGAATAAAAACGTATGTATAAAATACAAAGGTGATTAATTTCAAAAGTTTTCTATAATTGTGCCGAAAATGTTTTTACCATTGTTCGATATAAATATTTAACGGATGAAATCGCCCTACGATATGTTTTAACAAATACTTCGAAAACTATTCAAGTCACAAGTGAACAAGCTCTATATTTGTGAAAAAAGGTGTGCATACCGATTTATGGAACGGTATTCATAATTCAATCGCGGAGATACACGGGAATCGTTAAATTTCTCACCGCATTTCACGCTCTGCGCAAACAATGCATTTTCGGCGATAACTCATCTCTTATGTATTAGTATGGCCAGAAAAAATTGTGTTGCGGTAACCTGAATTTACTGCCCGGGTAATCTACGTATGTAGATACTTTCCCGCGGTGAAACGTTCATGTCTAATCAGACGTACAATCTGCAGCTATAACTCGTTTCAATCTAGTTATACGGACAACGCGATTAGTACCAATTATAATCCGTCATATCATAAACGCGTTTGACGTGATTAACGATCGATTCGCGGATATTGTTCCGGCTTCACATTGTAACGGTGGTAACGCTCGTTCGAAAAACTCAGAGACCAGATACGAATCAGTGCCTCATCGTTAATTACATTAATTGTTACATCGTGCCGTTTTGTCACTTTGTTTCTTGGGTAACAAGCACGAGAATGCTAGAGCGCCGGAAGGAGACAGGAAACTCGTGAGAATTAGCATCCGCGTTTCTGCGAAGCCGTTGTTGGTACCCGCTGTACAAATTCGCCTTATAAATCTCACGTCTAGCCGTTTCACGTCTTCCCTCTTCGGCGAATCCGCGTTCTCACGAATTTCAAATGCTGTTCGCAAGTTTTTTGACGCAACAGGCATAAATCAATCGGTCAGAATCTCGCCTCTTTCTTTCGCGGACCGCTTCTTGCGAATCGAGAATAATTGCTGACCAGTGGAACGTTTATGGAAGCTTTATGAAATTTTTTGTCCATGTAATCTATACTGCACGGTATATGTAATCTTTATTAAATATTGTGAGGGGTGACCGAAATAATGATTTTAGGAAATAAGGAATTTTCGCCAGCGTTAATAATTAATTGGATATTTCCTTAATATAGCCAATACATCCTTAATGCCTGTTACTTTGCAACATTCAGTGATAATGTAGTACGAATTTTAGAATTATTTAAATATTATTTACAGAGAAGTAAGGTTCATAAACTTCCTCGACCGGATTTCTTCAGTTACAGAAAATTTTTAACGAATAATTTTTAACATTCTAATATATGGTTTTGGCACTTGCTTAGATAGGATTCTATATGACTCACAACTGTTTACTTTAGCTTATTTTATACTGCGCATCTCAAATAATATTCTCAAAGTTGATATTATTTTAACTTTAGTATATTCTCAAACATGTATTAACAGTTATACAAAAATGTAAAATTCTCTTATTGTTGCACGTATATTTTCACGTGGCCTCGTGACATTTCTAAGATTTTGCACAGTATGTTTATTAATGCAATATTTAACAACTATTAAAAGTTCAATGTTTTGTCATTGTTTTTATTTCAGATACATTATTATTATACAACTTTAAACGTGTTTGCTCTGTAGTGCTTGCAAAACTACTTTAAGAAATTGAAACACGTTCTCCATAAATATTTCGTTCTTCAGAAGACCATTATATGCGAAAATCGTGATCAGAAAAAGTGCCAACCGGTAACAAACGATGCAGCACTGTAAGAAGCGAGTGCCTATCCTCGCAATTTCTTTACCCGGGTACCGGGAAAACACGTGAATCCCCTTAACTAACAACCCAAGGAACACCATCGACACAAAAGGATCGGAACGAGATCCAACCAACCGCGATTTCAACGTACTTGCACACGTTCGTCAAGTTGCCTCGACAAATTTCTGAAGCGAGACCGATCGATTATTCGTAAGGACAACAGCGGGACGAACGAACGAACGAGCGAGCGAGCGAACAGGAAAGAAATAAAGAGAGAACGAAGCGAACGGGAAAAATAGGTGGGGGATAAAATGAAAAAGAAAAAAAAGGAAGAAGTTTTACCGCAGGAAAATTTCGCGATTCGTTGAACCCTCTGGAAATTCACGCCCGACTGCGATACAGTCCGCGAAAAAAACTTTTCCTCCTACTTATTTTCGGTTCACCGGTAATGAGCAGTTAATTTCTTTCTCACTGTCTACGTGACCTATGCGGATACGCGGCACGCCGTTTGGCCCGTGCATTGTTTCGGACTAATTGTAAGTTAAATTGCGTCGCGGTTTACGGTTTTTCCGCCGGACGACCGAGCGAGCATCGATAATCCGTGTGTCTGCCCCATCTACGTGTTGCCGGCCACTTTGCGTTCTACAATCTACAACAATCGCGATGGGCCACGCCGGAAAAACTTCCCGCGCTTTTACCTCCCTGTTATTCCCGGCGATCCGTACCACCGATTCGGTTATTTGCATAAACGTTTCCCGAGCCTCGGGTGCCCGGCCCGGACCGAGAGTCTGAATATCGTCGTCAAGTTTTAATGATATGGAAATAATATTTTATTGTTGTATAAAGAGGGACATCGGGTAAAGAAACTTTTCCTCCCAGATCGATTTAATGATAAGTGGGCAGAGTGGCGATTAAATTGCAAACCTCTGACAGTTCGCCAGGCTTCGCGGTCAGCTGTCGCCAGGATTTAATTGAACGTTACATCAATTGTTGAGACGCCCACGAGAAGTCATCAGAGTCACGATATCTGTTAGTACAAACGAAAAATAGAAACAGTAATCGCTAGATTTTACGCTGCGCAACATATTTGCAATATTTCTTTTCAATTCTGTTCCACGATACGTCTAATTGTGCAGTTATCTGTTCATGGGGACGTACGTATGTAAATGGAACATCTTTGTTTCCTGGCAAATACGGTGCGACGATTTAAACGATGCATCGTGTAAAATCCCGGCGCGACGTTTCCAAAGTTCCCTTTCAATTCCGCGGATATCCCAGTGCGCGAGATAAAATCTGATGCATTATCTCGCTGCGCTGAGCGCACCGACAAAAGAGTTAATTGTACCGCTCTGTAAATTAGACCGGGTCCCACTAGAGTGCGTCGAGTATGCCGGTAGAGAGCTCGAAAAAAGGGCCAAAAAAGTATCTGTACTGCTACGCTTTTGCAATACATCAAAGAAATTCCTGAGATCATTGGGTTGATGAATCCCGAAGTTGAATTGAAAATAGAGTGCATGCGGCAAATTCGGATCTAATTCGCGAACATAGTTCCATGATTTTTCTCTCATTTTTTTCGTACAACCGTGAATGGAAGAAATAGCACGCTTGTCACGTAATTCTATATAATAAACGTTTTTTATTCCTACAATTTGACGTTCGTTATTGTCTCTATTTCTTTTTTATGTGAAAATGTGAATGTTCTTGTAGACCAGGGATTACCAACCCTTTTCTTGCATCGTTCTTTTTTAAATGAATGATTTTATTTTTTCTTTATAATATACGACATATTCATAATAAAATAAGAACATAACATAATACAAGTAACATTCATAATAAATAATAATAATATAACAAGTACAAAAAGAAAATTTTGTGATCTATTTTAATGTAGAAAATACTAGAATTTTAGAGAAGTGAAATTTTGAAAGTCTATTTAAATGTGACTAATGCACTGTGGTCCGAATTTATACTCGTTTCTCAGTTCTCAGTTCTCAACTGCTTATTGTATATCTACGTGTTTCGTGATACATGATTGATGAAAATCAAAGATATATTTTTTTAGTTCTATTTGAGTATTGATTAAGATTTTTAAAATTTCATTGAAGCATCTACGGTTATTGTGATAGGCTTACTCACTTCAATGAAATTTTAAAAAGTCTTAATGAAATAATACATTTAAAAATATATCCTCTATTTTCATCAATCATGTATCACGAAACACGTAGATATACAATAAGCAGTTGAGAACTGAGAAACGACTATAAATTCCAGCTTGTGTCTTCCGAGAAAGAATTAACACAATCACAGATAGATTGAGAATCATTGTCCGAAAGTGTACCGATTTAACCATTCAAATATTTTAGACTGTCTTATGTTTTAAGTGAACAATTTAAAAGGTAAAAAATCCAATAAAAAATCTCTTTTCGTTTTTTTTTTTCCCCGATAAAAAAAATCATTTTTTATTTTATTCGATAAAATAAATCCTTGTTCACAATCACTACGTGATTCTTATAGAGTTTTTCATGCCAAAAACAAATCTGGAAGCATAACTGCACTATCACGTACCGTTCCCGAAAAATAGCGGTTTTTGTAAAAATGCATGATATTCGGGAAAAATTTATATGTTTTTGTATATGGTTTCTTTATCAGTAATGTAGGTGGAATCCAATACTATCTAATAAATTCCTGCTGGATGGTGGAATTTTCACATAAATACAAAAATAGTACGTGTAAAGTACTAGCATCAGCTCTTTTCCAAACTTTAACAATTACTTACAATTAAAAAGTACGAGAACAAAAAGTGGTTTACTTGAATGTATTGTGAAAAGACTCCTCTATGCGTTGATTAAAAAATGAACTCTCTCGCACTTTTAATTTTCATATAATACTTTATTTTTCCACAAATCATGTATCTTTGGGAAAACGGTACATGAATACAGCATTTCTGCTTCCGGATTCGTTTCTGACATGAGGAACTATACATATAAAAATCACGTAGTGGACATTGCAAAAAAATATTGTGTTATACAGTGTAATTTTACATAAATAACTCAAAGATAACAACTAGACTGAGAATAAAAAACAAAAATTTTGAAAAACTGGTTTATTAGATTTATAGTTTATTACTTTGTACTATTATCATTTTTTCTTTTATGAAAGTAAACGAGTTCTCTCAGTCACAATCAATTCAACATGTTTCTGGTTTCCCGTAATAAATTACTGACTTGACTAAAGACTGCTTCCGCTAGGTAAAAAGAGAAGAAAGCTGATTATGCTGGCTCGGTAACAACGTTTATTTCGGGATATTTCTCGACTATTAAATATCAATATTCCCATGATATGGGTTTTATATCAGTGAAGAATTAATTATTAATTTGATTAGTAAATTTTTTGTCAATGGGATTTTCTTAATTTTTGTTAATTACTCGCCGGTACATATTCGACCCCCAATCGACCCCTTGATCATCATTAACCCATTTGAAATTTCATCAACCCTGTTAAGAACCACTGCTGTAAATTATAAATGATTAGATACGATGGTGGAAAATGTATTGTTCTTTACGAAACAAAGTTTCAAATAGAACAAACTGGCTAAATCACTAAACCCGGTAGCGTAACCGTGTACACGAGCCTGATAACTGGAGCGACTTCCGCCCGCGAACCAAGAGCCGAAAAACATCCAGATTTATTCATTACAGCCGAGTTGTTACCATCATACCCGCGTCACATACATTTTCGTGAGATATGAAATGTCGCGGAGAGACCAGCGGCGGCGGCGGTTTAGAACCGTTTCGCGGACCGTGAAAGCATTTTTCTAGTGCATTAAAGGCTGGGAATGTGGCGAACGTCAAGGAATCCCCAGTTCCCGATTCTCAGTTTACTGTTTATCGACGACGAAAAGGAGAGTTAAAAGGGAACGATGACTGAGGGAAAGCGAAGTTCCGCGGGACGAGATAGTGATCCCTGTTTATCATAAAAATAAAAACGTTAATGCCCGTAGCTCGTTTTGCGGTTAAACGAATGACGATCGCAGATAGCGAATCGGTATCTCTCGATGTTTATTTACCGGGAAAGGGATCGTGTTTTCCGGGAGTTGCGCCAGTCTCAACCTCACAAGCCTGCTGCTCCGTTTTTTTTATATATATATATTTTCTCGCTTCCTTATCTTTCCTCTTCCGCAGGCGGGAGAAAATAGTTTGATAAATGGAATCGTTTAATCGGAGTAGAGCCAGTTTTCGCTTAGTTATATCGTGTACATACGATAAAACTCGATTTGCTTAGCGAGAGTTGTGATTTCATTTGCTAAATTAAAACGTAATTAGAGTAAATTATGTAAAGTATAGAAAAAGCTAGTTAAATTTTTTTTCATGGGAAAATTAACAGAAGGACTACTGTAAATGTTTCATAAAAGGGTATGCAGCATCGCTTAAGGCAAGTCTTTGCACCGAGATTTCACAGTGCGTGGAACACTTCTCCTAAATTAGTTTCGCTTGAAGCAAAATAATAATGCTAATCTGCTGCACCTAACATTTGTCAAGCGATAATAACGTTATACCTACGAGTACCAGTTTACGAGGGGAAACATTGTATTTTACTTAATATACATAATTTTTTACTGACCGGACCTTTTGTTCCGTTTAAGGTATCGTTCCCCTTAAAAAGCGAGTAATAACTAATAGGAATGCAGTGAAGAATTTTTGTAATTATGCGGAATACATGAAAATCAAGAAGTAATACGGAGCATTCTGCGAAAAAAAATTGAGGTTGACCCTCATAGTCAGTAAAAAGGTAAAGATCACAGCACTGCAGGTCTCCTTAGAAGCCATGAAATATTTGTTTAAAAGCAAACGACACATATTTTACGAGATATTCGTAGTCGTCACGCTATGGGACTCACCCTATATATCTAATTGTTGTAGGACACAAACACGCGGAATATTACAAAGTCTTTTTTTACGAGCCTAAAACGCATTTACTATATTATATTCTTGCCAACGAATTAATGCAAACAGTTTTCATTGAAAATCGGTCGCGATTGATTAATTCGTTCATCTCGGTTCGCCCTATTAGTCAACGCGCCCTAAGCAAGATTAACATCCGACATGACGTGTCGTCGCGGCGGCCTTCTATAGCTCTTTCTCCAGCCCAAGTTTCGCACCTCTAAACTTCCGACCACATTGAATCCGAAGTTCTCCGTCGCGTCCCGTCCCGTCCCCGGAGTCCCATTCAAATCTAAAACAATCGTCGCGCGGCATGAAAAAGTTTCGCGCGACACGGTAGAACGAATTGAAAATTGTCCGCGTGTAGGCGTCTGTCCGGCTGTCATCGCGACGACGCGACGGAGGGTAGTTTACGTGGTACACGCGCGAGGTGTTTATCTCAGGAAAGCGCAGGATCGCCGAAAATTTCGAGAATCCCGTGTACACGTTCAGCAGTATGCCGCGCGCGAGGCTTGCTGCTGACTTTTCGAAATTGTAGACGCGCAGGGTGGATGGGGGGATGTACAACAGAGCCTGGGTGGCGGCTCTCGGCGGCGTAAAATAAATCAGAGCGCGGAAGACCGAGAGATCTGCAAGGGCGATATATATCCCGACGCGTCAAGGTATATTCTCCCTCCTTAAGTTCGGGATCCTCGTGTAGAGGGAACGACGCCGACGTCGTCTATAGATTTGGTTCACGTCGAAGTCAGAGCGCACGGGACCCTCTCTCGCTCTCTTTCTCCGCCGTGTCTCGCTTCCTGTTCATAAATCTTCGTAGGGATTCCTTACCTCACGATGCGCGCACGTTCGTCCAATCTGCTACCGTGTTCGGTGTTTTTGATACAACCATCCACTGAGGGAGAAGGACAGAGCCGTCGGCTCGATCCTAATTGATTTCGCGACGCGATTCGTTTCGCCATCGTGCACTTCCGGCCTCGTTACAGCGAAGTCGGAGCTAAGATGAATCCTTACGATGAATGGGCTATTACTTTCCGAGAGACGGCGGCGCGGCGGAGGCTTTCTTTTTTAATAGTTGAGATACGGCAACGAGAGTAGGGTAATTGTTCGGTAATAGGGGTAAGAAGTCTGTTTCTTTATGCGACTCGTTGAGATCCTTCCCCTTTTTTTTTATGGGGCCAAGTGGATCTCTATAAGCGTATTTGTTGGTCGGAGGACAGATTAAACTCTGAAGTCAAAGATTTCGAATACTTCGAAAGAAAAGTATACAGATTGGTTCTCCAGATATTGCCACCTCGATTTTTGTCGTTATTGTATCTAGCAAATAATGTTTAGGCAGGGTGTCCACGTAACACTTTTCACGATTCTTCAAGTACTTGCGATAATTTGACATGTTTTATATGTACATATTCCAAGCTTATATACATATATAAATATTCTTTGCTAGATAATTTGTTAATAATAACGACGAAAATTGAGATGATAGTATCTGATGAATTACTTTGTATATTTGCTTTCTGTTTTACTCATTAAAGCACTGAGCAAATCTTTGAAATGGTGAAAGACAATACTGTTGCATTTTATACAGACCATACGTATATTAATGTTCGGTTGAATTCAAAGTAAAATCCTTTCACGTTCTTGGGAAAGGAAAGAACGTTCACCACCGTCAAAACCCTTTTCTCCATTTTTACGATCATCGAATCGCGCGAAGGGACGCGACTGTCAGCACAAAGTTTTCGAGACGCGCGTGTTACAAAGAACCCGAACAAAAACCTCAGCGTGGATAAGGATCTCCGAGAGCTGTCAAATTTTCTCCGCCGAACTTCCCTTTAGCGGGAATGTTCGTGAAATAATTTAAAGCAGAAATCCCAAGTACACGCGCCAGCTCGGTTTAACTTTCGCACCTTCCACGTCTGCGTGAATCAAAGGTTAAAACTCTCCAAAAGTATAATACCATATGATAAATTTTCTAGTCAATATTTTCACAAATAGCTTCTATTTATCATTCTAAAATAATAGCTTAATGCACAGAATTACAGAGAAGCTACGAGTTAATTGTAATACTTTTGTAATGTTAAAAGTGTAACTGCGATGGAAAATTGAATGTTGTACAATATAAAATTGTAAAAGAACGTAATTGTATTGTATAAAGTTGATTGTAGTTAGAGTCCTGCGCGTCATAAAAAAACGAAACCGAGTCAAATACACATTGTCCTATGATACACCATTGAACTATCTGAATACTGAAAATAAAAATTAGGAGTAATACATTTAATTTATTGTTTAATTTAATCTAGTTTTTTTGTTAAAATACGTTGCGTTCTATATTCATTTTCTTTCATTAAAACACAAATTAAATTCGTCAACTGCTACTATTATTATGGATCAAAGGGAGTACTTCATTGCATAAAAAATATTTTTTTCATAGTTAGTTTCTATTCTAGCGAATATTGTAATAGGTGAAAGCAAATATATTTTCTGCACATGAACTGACAAAAAATTTCGTACGGTGAAAATTAAAAATTACGCTGTTACAAGTGCGACATGTGGAATACAGTTTTGAAAGGACATGACATTTAAAAGAGATTCTACTGTTGTAATCTAATGAGACGTTATTCCAGCAACAGCAACTTGGCGGTTCTGACATTTATCGCGAAACACGACCTCATTACTCATTGTCAGGTGGGAATCAAAAGTAGAAAGACCATGTACGCTGCAGTATCATGCGAGAATCTGTGCAAAGAAACAATGTCACGTTCCACTTTTGACGTTCCGTGAATTTTCATTATTTTAAAACAAAACGAAAAAAAATATTAACCAAAATATTTCTTTCACAAGTTTTTATCAATCGTCAGAGCCAGCAAGAGAAGATCATTAAATGAAACATTTATGTAATTAACGTGACAATTTACTGAATATTTTGCAAGTTATTAAATAACTTTCGATTACGGAATAGTAAAAGAGGAATTGAGGAGGTTTGTCGCGGGTATAAATTTCACGTATGAATCTCGATAAAACGACTCGATTCTAAAATTACCCGATTCTTACGAGGCACGTACTGACACTTGATAATTCGATTCTCTTTGCATCAATATCGGGATTGATTGCGTTCTCATGCTACGTATTCCGATGAACGCGATAATCGTTCTGAAACGATCCTCTTCGAATCAGACGCGCTCGCCAAGCTTCCTGTCGCTGAATTTCATCGAGCTACGACAGCTCGCCTTGTCACTCCGCTGTATTTTCTACAATACGTTTGAAAAAAAGGAGAATGGAACTCCTGAGTGATCGGAATTTTTATCCACCCGGTCGTGCTTGTCCGTCGCATTAAATAATTCTACCTACAGCTTACCAATTCAATTCTTATTGCCACTGGTAACTCATAAATTAATTTCGAAGCATTTAAAATCGTTCCCTTAATCATGTTATGACAAGTAAGTAACGCTGCGTACTTTGTTAATATTCTAATAACGAATAGTATGATTGGCAGGGATTTCTTTGGAAGAACATTAGTCGAACAACGTACACACTGTTAATTCGGTTCATAACGGAGGTTTCAATTTAGCGAGCATTTAAAGAAATAGTTGTTAACGTTAAGACTCTGATTTATCGTGACAGGTAATTCTCGACGATGCCCCCGCTGCGCTGTTCGTGCGCACACGCTCCCTTTACGTCGAACTAGAAAAGTAAAACTCGCGGATTTTGCCTTTCCCCATAAATTGTTGAAAAATTCTTTATCGTTTTACCACGCCACATCCTGCTACTGATAAACACAAACACGTACACGCGTAAAGAATTAACGAAGCCCCTCTTCAAACGTAGGAAGTAAAAAAAAAGATAACAAGCTTGATATTTCTTTCTCGGCATAATTCAGATGTGATTTAAAATTCCGTTTACACGAATTACCATTGCTCGCGACTGGAATCAAACAGAAATGTTCATTATCCAACGCATTAAACTTTCAAGTTGATTCAATCGCGATTGAAGCGAGATTATTTATTTGTAATGCATCTCCTATTGATTGCGATTCGATGAAAGAGATTTAGGCTTGATTATGCGAATTCATGCAAATGTCCAATCACTGTTCGATTAAGAATTTTTTCTGCTAATTGCTATTATTCCGAGTAAATAGTTTAGATATTTCTTCCACGTGAGAATGCGCGTGATTTTTAGATATTAAAATTTCAAAATTATACCAGGAATCATATAGTTCGTTCAGAGTACCGTTCCCGATGAATGGATGTCGTAAAAAGATCAACGATAACCTGCCAATGTGTCTCCGAAACGACCATAAATGTGAACATAAGTGGTTCAACCTTTATTCCATCCTTGTTATCTCCTCTTCGCGAATTTACTGACAAGACATTACATTTCCTCATGGAATTGAGGCGAAAGCCGTTTCCTCACATTCCTTCCTCCGCGGCTCGTTGCCATTGTACAATATTTCAGAGGCATTGCAACCATAATCCAGTATTCTCACGTAACATGCAATATTAATTGTCAAAATTTGCTGCTACTTCATAGTTTATACAAAATGAACAATTTTACTTGCTGGGTCGTAATAAGCAAATTTTTATACATGAGCTATTTATTTTAAAAGTGACCTAAATTGATTTTTTAAGAAATCAAGCTGACTATTTTAATATTTACATTTCTATGTTATCGTTTGAAGGAAATTGGACTTAATATATTTAAAATCAGAGATTTTGTAAAAGGAAAATTAGTTGGTTTATTAACCATTCTATTGTATGACATAAATTTCTATTTCGAAAGTGGCTGAAGTCCCATTTCAGAAATACCAATATTTTTAAATTTATTAAACCGCTAACCCTTAAATATCTCGATTTTCAAGTAAATGGACTTAGGCCATTTTTTAAATAAGCGACTCATACATCATATAGATTACTAATTACGTGATTCAACTTTGAATTTCCCTTTTTATTTCATAATACCTTCGTAATGGAATGAGACCAAAGTATGGAAAAAAATGAATTGGAAAGAGAAATAATTTCACAAATTCGTGTGCACTAATTCACTCATCGGTTCGTACGAACATGCTAATAACGGGAATACCGCAAATTGTATTAGGAATACCGAGAATTACGGTGATACGTATCTATAGGTAGAAAACAATTTCACGTACCATTCGCGTGCTTCTTGTATCTGTATCGTTGTATTAGTATATACAATAATGTGTATAATTAACAACTGATATGGGTGAATAGTCGGATCTGTGTGTGTTCTAGTGAAAGGGAGAAAAATTTATCGCGTTTTGATAAGTTTCATTTACACCGCTATTTTATAGCCGGTTGTTAATTGCGACTCACTGATTGCGCTATTATCAGCCGCGATTACAGTGTTAAAACTCTAGTGGCGGGTAAAATAGAGAGAAAATGAACCTCGACCTCTGTTTAAGGCCGACAGGTATATGAATAAATAAAAAAGTTAAACGATGATAGAGTATCGTTGTTTATTGTGTTGGAAACTCGTTAAACTATTCGAGGATATTTGCATATACCTTTGCGTTCTAAACTGCTTTTTTATGTCATTTTGATCTTATGTATGATTCCTTGCGCTATCATAACGTTTTAATGGAAGTGAGAGAAGACGAGCAGACAATTCAGAATTCAGAATTAGCCAGGCTGAAAGCAGTTGGTGCGATGATTGCTTAAGACGCGAGCCAAGCGTTAACACACGTGAATCATCCGCGGGTATGAGCTCGGAAGGCGAGTGGCATGGTAGATAAGAATGAAAACGATGATCTCGCCATCCGTGGGGGATGTAATTCACGTTTTTACGGAGCGAAACGGGTAAGTTGGCGAGCGCAAGACAGCCTAAGCAGCGGAAGGCAGACGAGCAAGAAAATTAGCTACGTTTGCTACTTGCCGGTAAGAGTTATAAGGGCTTTGTAGCCAAACTACTTATGAGCATTAAGGGTGATTACAATACCCATAAATCGTGCCCACTGTCCGACGCAATATTTATGTTATTAATTTTATCCAAACGGCTGCACCGGCAAAAGATTTTACAACATAACTGTACGTATTGATTTTATTATTAGCTTGATTCGTAAATGGTAACGGTAAATAGGTGTACACAATAAAATGAATTTCCTTACTATACAGGGTGAATCTCGTAACATTACATAATTTCGAATAACTCGTATGGTATTTGATGTACGATAAAAATTTTTAAACAAATGTTGCACCTTGCATTTGTTTCTTCATATTTTTAACGATATCAGAATCACATTTAGTTTTTTAAATAGAATGTCCAATATTTTATATCTATCTATAATCTTTAATATCTCGAATTACAACGAAGTATTAAATTCTGGGACAAAAAGTATTATATCAATGGTAGCTTAAAGTTAATAGCACTGTACAGTGTACAACACAAAACTTTTTATTCAAAACGATTCCCGATCGATTTGGCATGCACACATTAAAACTCTAGGAACATTGACTTCTTGTATGTATGCATGGGTCGATAATCGTTTTGAGCTGCTACATAAGAACTAATATATTATACAATGTTATATATATTAAAATACTATACGTAGTTTAAGAAGAGAAAACCAGCTTTCAGATATTCTCCACTTCGACCAGGTTAAACACTTACAATACCATTCGAATAGCCAACTGGTGCGGAACTCCACCAAGTACGAGTGCTGTTGTAATTTCTAATGCTAATATGTTCAGTTGTGTCTCTCATGAATATCATTTGCCAGTACTTAATACGCCAGAATCAGCAACAATTAGATTAAATTTCAGTTATTGTAACTTCAACGATTCGCTCTTGATTGAGACCGACTAGAACTGCGAATAACCGTTCTGTTTTCAAGTAATGCATTTCTCATTCAAAATTTCAAAGACAAACGGGATAACACACGTGGCTCGTCCCTTTAAGTTATTAATCTAATAAAACATTGTATCATGTTTCAACGTCAAAATAGTACCTAAAGAATGAATTGCTGATATTCGCTTTCATTAATACAGGTCAAAAACGTAAACCATACATAACATCATACATTAAGGTTGTATGAACCCTTACATAAAAACAATGACAATGACTTGCACTAGATTGACGGATGTTTGGTATATACCTATTTTTATTATTTAAATATCAAAATTGAAGGTTTTTAAAAAAATAAAATTTTATTTTAACAAAACAATTCAAAACAATTTTTACATATATATTCTCTTTTTAAAACACATTTTCCGCAAATTATATTATCACATTTAGTACAGACGCCCTTACTTCTATTTCTTTTGCATGATACTTGAACTTCGAGTCTTGAACAATGAGTCAAATTGACTCGCTGCAGCAATCTAGTGTAAATTACCGTGATAATTTCTTCGCCACAATGTAATGTAATTTGTCTATTGGTCCAGTGAAAACAAAAAAAATGGAAGCGTGCGCATGACAGCCGGTGTCACAAAGATCTTTTATCAACCCTCGCCAAAGAACAAACACGCATTACTTTCGGATCCTTTGCGGTTCGTAACGCGATGTTTTCTCTTTTTTTATTCCATCATCACGGTTGACGATCAAACGTTCCGACGTTGACGCTGGGACTCTTTCCCGGGTTTTCGAGTTTGTTGCCTGCGCTTTTCCCGGGACGAAACGACGCGACGTCGGAGTTGTTGGCGGATACGTTTTCGGGTTCATGAAATTTTAAATAAACCGCAAGGCCGAATCGCGCTCAGCCAATCTGGATTGTGCATGCCGGATTAATTACATATTGCGGGAGCTTTCAGAAATTCGCTGTGAACATTTCCCCTCTTTTTTCATTATTGAAATCGTTGATAATGGGACAAGATATGGTTCAATGTAATTCCTAAAATGAATAAATAATTTGCAACCTCGGATCATAGACAAAAAATGTGAAAGAAGCGCAGTTTAAAATTCGATGGCGAGAACAGAGAGAATATCTTTTCGTACTTTTACCTAGTGAACCTCAAAAAAGTGACTGGGCACTTACATAAAAGTGTGCCTGAAACCGGAAGTTACAAACTCAAAACGCGAAATTTCAAAATTAACATATTAATTTAAAGATTTCAGTGATAATAAAATAGTGCTACACTATTTTTTATTTTCTGTTCCGCGAGTTTTGTGTAATGACCGAATCCCAACGTAAAATTGCAGTATTTACACTTTAGCTTTATCCCTAGGCGTACTTTTTCGTGGCTAATTAAAAATCATCACTTAGGTGTCCAGTCACTCCTTGGAGGATCATTATTTTTGCCAACGTCGTGCGTGTATCGAGCCTTTAGGCTATACCTAAATGTCGAGATCTAAATTTTCTTGTTTGGGTTTTGGGCTAGGAGACACCGACGCGGCCACAAAATTTTCGTATACTCTCGGAAAATCGTAAAAAGACACAAGCTGCAAGATGTCGAAAAGTGGTCTTTCCTAGCCTGATAGCGTCGACTCTCCGGCCGTACGGCTGGGAATTGGGGAGGAAGGAAAAAAGAGGGAAAGAATAAGAGTGAGATGGAGACAAAGGGAAAACGGCGAGCAGCGGGGAGAGACGGGGTAGTGAAGTCCGGAAAAGTTTCCAGGATCGAACACGACTTCCTTAGAAAGCGAGCTTTCGCTCGTTCCATTATGAAAACGCGAATGTTCGCGTTTGTTTTCGCGATCTTCCCGTCTCCTTCCCGCTGGCGTTGTTTGCTCGTGAAATTTATAAACCGACCGCGGCATCGCGAGTTCTTCTAATTTCGCGCTACATTAATCAATCGATCATTAGCCTCGGAATACGGGGCTCGGTCTTGGTCATTAGTCAGAAACGTCAAAGACAACGAAAGCTCGGGCCACCCACGACGACTCGACTTTCTCTCCTCAACGACTTATTTCCTTTCGTCGACGGATCTCAAGTGGGGAAAAACGCGCTCTCAGCTTCACGACTCTTTTTTTCTTATAATGGATTTAACGACCAAATTGAAAAACATTGACTCACACTTTTGCCGACAAAAATTGAAAACATCGACCTATACGAATTAATTAATTGTTACCTGAAGTGTGCTTCTAATAGAAATAAAAATAATTTCTTCTATTCGAACGTTTTCGATTGACATAGCAAAATAAGAGCGAACGAGGAAACACAATGGCAACGCAAGATAAGCTTTTACTAACGCTATCAACATCTGGATTGAGATACAGGCTTTTGATAATACCGCGGGTGTTCGTAGTTATTCTTTTTATCTGGACTTATCGTAAGCGTAACAGGGAAATCCGCTGACAATAGCAAGGGGCAGGCCTACAGGTATCTTACGACTGTCATTGAATTTTCATCTACTCTATTCTGTGCCCTCCTCTTAAAGAACCTTGACCACGTGGCTGCGTCATTTGAAAACAGAGAACGCATGAAAGTTAGAGGACGCGTTAAGTTCTGCGCCAAACTCCTTACTTCCACGCGATACGTACGTGTATAATAAAAGTGATTTTGTACTGAAATATACGTGTTGAAATGTACACCAAACGAATGGAATTTGTGGCAGGAAATGAAAAAAACTATGGTGTTACAGGAGAAACGAAACTGTTTAAATAAAGGCGAATAACAGAGTGCGAATTATTTAAGGAAGGATAATATACCATCTTAGTTCAGTTGAAGAAACTTTTCAAACAAATCCGAACATTCTATATTCATGTATTATACTCAGCTATGTATCACGTACACGTTTATTAAAAAAGGAAATGAGATTTTTTTCAGTATACACGCTGCGCAAGTATACAATCGTATTTATGAGATATTGCAGCTGGTATTAAAATTAACCTTAAGCCTCATAATTTATGATACATAACAAGTTGCAGGTAAAGTATCAACGGTTTTTGTACTATGTTTGCAGAAGAGGGAAATGTTAAACCTTTTGCTTAAAAGATCAGAAATTTAGAAACATGAACTTCGAACTTCATGAAGATGAATAATTCATCGTATGAGCTCTTAAATAAAAGAGTGAGAAAACAATTAAGTTTTAGTTGTTAGGTATTACATTAATAGAATACTGTGCAGAATTTTAGAAATTTTGCAAGGTTGTTAACACTAGGACTACCAAACTAGTCAAACTGATTCTGAATGGAAAGTATGTATAAAAAAAAGTGTCTCTGTGTATAAGCAATTTTATATCTAAAACAAATTGTTTTGTTTTCGAAATAATGACTAAGCCATGCCAGATTTGACTTTTTGAAGAGGTACTTGACGACCGAAAAATATTCTCATGTAAGGACGAAAGATGTATTCTCGTAAACTCACATTTTGCACTATTTTTGTGTGGTTATCGATAAACCAGAGCGAAAAACGTCAAAATGTTACCGGTGCGTATTAAAAATATCATGTGACTACTTTAGCTAAAAATTTTCTTGTAGAATAAATGAACAGGAAGAACTCAATCAGTGACTCTAAAAATGGGAATAGAACTCTTCATTTTTTCAAATGGTTGAACGAAACGATATCTCAATTCAGAGGAGCTGGAGCTCCGCAGAAGGTGGTACGATTCAACGAGACTTTTAGCAGCCATAATTCAAATTAAGTCGGTTAAGAATGTCGTCGTCGCGCCGTGCGCGCCGCGTCTGGTTGAAAGCGTATCCAGGTGCGCGGATCGGGACTCTAACATTATTCGAAATGCATGAAACTCGACTTCCGGCCCGTTTCGGCCGAGGTCGAATCGAAATCCGGCGAAACAAATGCGCGTCAGCCGGAAATTTATTCCCCGGAACAAGCGGCATTAATTTTCCCGCGGGCACACAAACGGGCTCGAGTCTCTCTTTAAAACATTTTCAAAGTTGGCCGGATTGTTCGCGACGAGGGGTGGCGAACCTTCCTCCTCCTGTGCCTTCTCCACCCCTTCGCTTGCAACGCATAATGGCCAATTCCACCCTCATTTTTTTTTAACCCTCCGTCGTATTCAGCACGACAATTCAGACGTTGAGGATGACGACGATGACAACGACTACCCGGCGGATCTGTAATCGTAATTTGTTTGCAAGTACCTTTCACCGCTGCCGCTTAACGTTATAAGCAGAAGAATAAGAGGCAGAAGAAAAAACAGATGAACAGGCGAGGCAGACGGACGAACAGACAGATAGAAGAAAACGCGTACATTGATAACCGGTGGAAAGTTTCCCGCGAAAGTTTTTAGTCGTAATGAGAGAAGGAATCTGAGATGTCGTCAATGTACGAGTTCTCCAACCTAGTTTCATTTTGGAAGTTGCATTTACCGATGGCTTCCTGAACGAAACGAGAGAAAGAGAGAGAGAGAGAGAGTCGCGACGCCAAGGATTAGAGAGACCATTAAAATTATATATTCGAGTGGTATTCGAACACTAATCCTGTTCGAGTACAATCGGACGAGTAACTTGGCCAATTAAAAATTTTCCAGTAAAGCAGCTTTGCTCTGTACGAGCGCAACGCAAGGCGTAGTTATAGACGGAAAGTGAATATCGTACAACCGATTTAATGGATGATATCAAAGGATTCTGTCCGCGGTGTAATAACACATAGTTGTCCAATGAGAAACAACGATGCGTATTCGAAATGAGACCGAGGCGCACATTAGTAGTTGTCCGCTCTTTTGATAAAGTTTCTCCGCAAAACGGAGCTGCTGTCCGAAATGAAAATGTTAACGAAACTTGTTTAACGATTGCTTATTATGCGGCAGACGTATAAACTGGCAATGATAACAGTGGTATCAACAATACTCTTTCGTTGTATGACGTTTTATAATGACAATAAGTTTCCACATTTTCCTAAGTAATTTCATATTTCACAAAATTAATTGTATTTTTTACTAAATTTAAATTTTGAAATTAAGTATAAAATTTATTTCCACCGATATCACTGACTTAAATGAGCGAGAAGTTGCAGATATTTAAATGCAGGCATTTCTGATGTTATAGGGCAGCTAATAGGGCAACTGTCCTAATTTCTCCTCAGCTATGCATGATTTCGCTATCAGTTGAACGTAAAAATACCCAATAGCACCATTTTTCTTCTCTTATTAGTGATTTAAGTCTATTTCTCTTTTGATCTATTTTTTGTTACATCTTGAACATTACTAGTCGTGCTTTCAAAATGTTAGGCTTTATTATATTATTAGATTGTCTAGGTACTTTACACCTGTTAACACGTTAATTCCTAATAAGGATACTCTTCAATTGTGATCTTCCCTATGATCGTTAAATATAATTCTTCCAATGGAAGAAATTTCATCGTAATTAAAATGGAACTGTCCATCACTCAAAATTAATATAGTTGGAAAATTTTTGTAACGTCTCTCTCAATCAATATAATTTTACTGAATTGGTAATAATCAAATAGCATGAAAGTGTAAGTGAAAAGGAAGGAATGCTCCTTCAGCTTCGCAATTATCGTTACGTCTCATTGACCATTTTTGTACACTAAGAGTTTCTTTGAATTATTTGAAATTCTTAATTTCGTAGGCACGTGATCTTAACGAAAAATGTATCATGAATGAAAAGCAATGAAAGCACCAAATGTGTG
>NW_017140295.1:278759-296970 GCF_001652005.2 Ceratina calcarata
GCTTAATATTAGAAAATTATAGAAAAATCTGCCAGTGAGGAAGAATTGGAACATTTACTTTAATCACATTCATGATGTTCAAACCTTAGAAACAAAACTTTTTGTAAAGCATTCATCCTTTAATGGCATTTATGTTACATGCAAAATATTTTGCTTATCATCACAAATGAAGGAGATATTTATATCAATTTGTATTCTCAGTGAGAAGTATCATTGTTGAGAAATACTCTGTGAGGATGAATACCATATAATAGTATATATGTATACATATAACTTTTATTTATATCTTCTCACAAAATTAATTCTCGATGATTGTAACGGACATTTTAATTAAATGTAATAACGTAAATTAAGTTTAATGATAATAGTCAGTGAATAATTAACTGTTTTTCCATAATTCACGTCACTCTATTATTGCATCCTTCCGAGAGAATTCCAACCCTTTTACGAACACGGTTAATTAATTAAAATACATGCATGAATCTAATATCACCAATCATTTCACATGTCGAACGATTAAATATAGACGACCCGTCTTTTATTAGTGAAATTCAAGTCTTACAGCCTCGTCAATTTTTGTCCCATTAATTAATAGAAATGACATATGACGAACGGTTTTTAAGAAACCCTCGTGTGAAACTCGCGCTCCCAATTATTTAGTAATTAGGTAACTTTCGTCTATTAACGAAGTTCCTTTAAGAGGAAACCGTGTGCACGTTCTCCCTTGGGCGCAATAATGAGTAGCGTCATCGGTAGGTAAATAAAGTGCGAAACTGTGAGAGGGAACTTCACCCTATCCGCGGCGTTAAAGCATGCTAAAAGTAATTAATTAACCTCTTTTTGTTCCGCGGGTCAATCTCGCAAAGCGAGGTCGACTACTTGTTTGTTCGCCGGAAGTATGGTTAGATCGCGATTAATCTCATTACACATGGGTCACTAAACTTTTTGTCACGTAATTGGGTTACCATTAAGCGTCACGCCGCTTGCTTGCTGAAAATTCGAGGAACTTAAAGCAGCCATCCATTCAGATAAAAAATGACTTTCTCCCTATTTCCTTTTTCAACTTGTGCTCTTACTTGTGAAAGTGAGTGACTGGTCTATTTATTTGCTTTCTTTCATTTTCTGTACATAATTATTTATAATATACCTTCTCCTTTCTAAATGATTAACAAATTAAATGTATCCATGATAGTTATTCGATAATAGACAGAAAAATGCTTTTCTTAAGCGTTGGATGACAATGTGGCATTAGTTTTCAAACAATTGAACCAATTATAATGTCCATCCAATGGGAGTGACAGATGGCTTTTCTCTCCCCTTCTTAGGATTTCATTTATTTCGACGTATTATAATACCATTGAAAAGTTGGAAGCTTTATGCTGTCAGGGATTACGTTACTTTAATAAAAATGGCGATAAACTGGGATTTGAAGAAAATAAAACTCGACGGGGACAATTTCGATCGATTTCAGTTATCTCTGCGAGTTCGCAATTATTAATTGTTCCAAGTTCCCTAATCTCATCGATCATTAATTTTTTGGTTCATTACTATTATACACTATGGAAGTACGTCACGTTGAACTCCGAAAGAACTTTATCGAGTTTCCAATTGATTAGCTTATTTTCGTACCTCGAATCTCACCTTGGGGCTAGATATATACACATATATTTACCCCAGTATTGGAAATCAATCGACTAAACGTACTATATTTAAGTGATTAATTAATACTTACCATTAAAGGAAATTAAGCTCGACCGGCTAACGAAATTATAAGTAATAATACCTTGTGTCCAACATTGATTTATCACTATCTCCTTTAGCAAAATTTACGACGAACAAAAACTGAAAGTCTTGATATATAGGTCTTGAAATATCGATTATTATTTACTTATTTTGGATACTACAGAGACTTTAAAATATTCTGAGGACATCTATTTATACCGTTCAAGGGTTCTTCTAAGTGACATAAACAATAATGTAATTCTGTTCGACTAGTTTCAAATATATTTACTACTACATAGTTTATTATGTACATAAAGTTATGTTCAATATGCTGAACTGGGAACGATATGAAATACTAAGAATTATTGATGGGGAAATATAAAATCTGACAGTTCTTTAAGAGGCTAAAGTAGTCACGTGATTTTTTCAATACGCGCCGGTAACATTTTGACGTTTTTCGCTCTGGTTTATCGATAACCAGACAAAAATAGTGCAAAATGTGAGTTTACGAGAATACATCTTTCGTCCTTATCTTAAAAGTGTATTCCCGTAAACCCATATTTGGTTAATTTTGTAAGTAACATTGACATTCTGCTTTATTGGTGCTGCTATCGGAATCTATTCCCATAATCTCTGCCATATTTTTGTCAGTGACACATTAATTTTTCAAAGAGTTGCACAATCCGCTCTAGTTAAAAACATTTTTATCAGGCGAATGCTTAACACAACTAACTTACCAAACGCTTGCTGGTAAATTTATATCATAACTTATTGTATCAGTCCCCGGGAATAAAGCAACAACTTCGCAAAGATGGCAGAACTTTTAAAGCAGTCCTCATCCCACAAGTATCGCTGCAGAAGAAATTTAAAGGAAAACAAACTTCCAACTTGACTGTTGTAATTTTATTCCTAAAGTATGAAATTACTTTTATCCCGGAGACGTATACGAGCAAAGCTCACCCAAACTGTAACACGCTTTCTCCTGATTTTTATACCAGTGTCGATGAATGTTAATTGATTAAACTATGCCACTTTTGGTCGACGATAACCGTACCGTAAGAGCGGTATGAATTTCCATTCCAGATGGCTGATTGTTCTCGCGGTTTGATGAACGAGCAAACTTTATTTGAGAATTTTCTTAAACGGAGTGCCGTCGCGCCGTGACGCGCGTTTAAGGTGCGCCGCGCACCGCGTCGGTAAACTCATTGTCCATTCGACACGAATGAAATTTCAAATGTAGATTGGCTTCTTCTTGTCCGGCTCCGCGTTTCCGTTTTAAAGAGATATGGAAAGTTGCAGGAAATTAAGAACAGACTCGATGGTCTGCTCGCTTCTACAAATATTTAGATAGCACTGTTGCTTCGGGGCACTGGAACTTCTCAACTGTCAACCGTAGCATATTTTCGTGGGGAGCAGAAGTCAAATCGTTTCGATGTTTTGATTAATTTGAAGCCGCCTAAGAACAATTTTGACGATGCAAAGACCTCCTACCAACGCTAATAATAATAAATATTTATCGATCGATATAATCATACAGTGATTTGGGTTTTTGATACTCTAAGGGCGAGTCAGTAGATCGGATGGTCGATACCGATTGTGGAAGTTCATAATGGGAAGGTAAACTTGACAAGGGGTCTGCGTCTGATTAATCACTGACTCGAACTACTGAATCCACTCACAGTTGGATCTCTGATAACTGCTGATTGTGTAATGTTATATTATTTATCATTCTGTCTGCACACATTAACAGCGTTCTCTTTTGACTGATCTCTCGGTTGAATTACTTAACAAAATTATAACTCAACCTAATTTATGAATTATATTTTCGTCGAATAAACGCGTAATACATTCGCTGGTTTGTAAGTACGTGGAAATGAAAATAACATAGATTACTCTCAGGAAATTGGGTTTCATAATTTTTCAAATCATGAACGTAGTCGTTACAAGACCATTTCTATTACGTTTCCATATAGAACCACTGGAAATCCAATAAAATGCAATCTCTAACGACGCATTTGTTTACGACCAGTAATAATTTGCACGTGTTTGTGTTTAAATCGTCGAAAATGTCACACCTGTTGCAGCACATAAGGTCGTACCAGCTCGGAAAGCGATGTACTAACTACGGCACGATTTTTTTTTATTAGAGCAATTTCTAACTTTCCCACAGAAAAATATGGTTATGCAACGAAGTGAACAAAATTCTAAGTATGTCCGTACTGAAGTTTTAAGATTGTATGAGTCGTAAGATCTCTGTTAAAAGTCCAAGAAATATGATAAAAAGCTATGCCCACTATTTGAAGCGATAAACTATCAGGAAAAATTTTTTTCGCTCATTACATAGTAAACTAAGCCTTATAGTATCCTACAAAAAATTATGTTGTGCTGTTCAATATTAAAAAAGTTATTCCGTTTTAAAAAGCGTGCCAATACTTTTTCGAGCTACTCTATATCTAATAATTGCTAACATTTCAATGCTTTGTCATTGTTTTTATTTAAGAACTCATACAACCGTAAGCTCCTTTCAATATCCCTCTTGTAATCCATTTTTTACGTAAAGATTAAGATTTATGAGACAAGCTTCTTCACATCTGGCTTTAAAAAATGAATTGAAGGGTAGATAAAATTCGTCAGTTAATACCTTATACAATGCATATTTTATGAAAAATTAAATAATCGTCATATAATACAGTAATACAGTCTTTATTAAAAATTATTTAACTTGAGCAGTTTTTAATGAAGCTAATACTTCAACAAAGTACCTTTGGTGAATGTATTAACGGATACCTTTCATAAGGAAAGACTATTCATCGCATAGGATCGATTCATCGTACAATAATCGCCGTGTGTAATTCGTAATTGCTTTAGGGGCATTGTTTGCAGGGAATTGGCTGTTCAGCAGACGCCAGCGTGTCGGTCGAATATCTCCTTGTTAGCCGAAATCCAAACCTAATGTATAACTATTCCTTGGCCAATCGATAAATGTTCGACCGACCGACAAGTAAAACAATCAGAAATTCAAGCCCGAAACGTCATGATTGCGGAAACTTGCCCGTTTTATTCCCATAAGACATTTTGTCAATTTGTAATGAAGTTATTTTCCAAACATGAGCCTCAAAATTGAATGAAATATTGCCATGCCCTTTAGCAAACAGTAATGAGCATTTATTGCCGTGGCTAATGTGCAGTTAATTAGCATGTAATACAAATCTTGTTTGATCTTCAATAATAAAGTGAAATCGACAGTCAAACAAGAAATGGTGAGATATTGCACGTTATTATTCCAGAAATTGTCATTTCTGCATGAAATTTGTTTCCTTATTCATTCAATAATTCTGGACATTTAAATGTCAAACTCGAGGAGAAATAGAATGAAGAATTTCGGTCGACTACATTTCGAAATTTCGACCAAATGTCAAATAACTAATGTCTACTACTGTCTGTTGATCTAATCTGTTTTCACTCTTCACCGGGCAGTACGCGACGTCTGACGTTCTGATTTGTGTGAAATCCCTTTGAAAGACCGAAGATTGTCCTTGCGTAATCCTGTCAGAAACAGCGACGCGACTTTAATATTTTCACTCACGAGGAACATTTTACTTTCTTCATTTTCCTTTTCCTCTCTTGGAAGTCTGTCAGTAACGAGGAATTAAGCGTAACGGAAACTGATTTTCAACTGTTTCAGTTTTCTAATAGATCTCTTCGGGTCATCGCCATCAGTTTTTCTTTTGCTTGCCAACAGTAGAAATCATTGAATCTGGTTACCAGCTCGTTCTCCAGCGATATACAATTTTTCTATCTAAATTTGCATCTGGCAAAGAGTTTCCTTAGGGTAACAGTGCCGTTCCGTTGCGTTATCTCCGTGCTTCGGTCTCATTTAAAGTTTTTAAATTATGTTTTTCTTATTCCTCCCACATTCGCGAGGCTCCTTCCCTACGCGGGGTCGGATTTTTCAGGCTTCCGGTTTTACGCGAGCTCGACCGCGCCCGCTTTAACTTCGTCCCTCGGCTTCATTTGCTTAAATAAGTCCCTCTGTTTCGAGATACCACGAGAGATAAATCTCGCGGTACACGTAACGTTAACCAGAACCCGGTGGAAATAGGAAGCGTCCGAATGAAAGGAGTAACGTCGGAGAGAAGCGAATGTGGTACGAGAAAAGTATCGTAAGGCATAAAGAATGATAAGTAGTGAATTTAAATGATAATAAATGGAACATTAGGGTAGATCCACCATTCGTGTTCACCAGTACCTGATTTATTTCGATATATATATATTAAGTACCCTGGTGTTATTTTCATTATAATTAATTTACTATATAATTAATAATACATATAATTAATTACTTTTATAATTAATGGAATCTCAGTATACGACATTAATTCGTTTAGGACGTACACCAAACCAAACTTTTTCATGAGAAGTAATGTAAAAATGATTAATCCATTCTCATGTAAAAAAAAAAAACTATTGATATTATACATATCTACGTTAATGGGGTTATAAAATAATTTTAACACTGTTTAAACACATAAACAAAAAATGAGATTGCTCATTTAATTAATAATTATAAATCATTTATGACATATATACTTTCAATGTTAGTCTGAGAGACTTCTCGAAAGTAGAGACAGAAGCCTGTGTCAGAAAATTGATCAATATCATTGCAAATACTTTAATTACATTTTTTCCAAGGGTACGTCTTCTCGTTAATCCCCTGTCGCTTTATTCGAAAAATCATTAGCCGCTCGTTTAAAACTCGCAATGATATCTTATAATCGATATCTCGTCGGTAGCTCGCTAAAGACTGCAGCGTCGTTATTCCCCGAAGAAACTAATGAAGAGTAATAGACTGTCTCTTCTAGAGTATACTCTCTCACTCGTTCGATACAGTTCCAAAGTTTCCTTCACTTTTTCGACTTTGCTCCAATGGCCGATTTCAACCATATTACCATTACCATGAAAAAATTTTCTCTCTTTTTCCCTTCTTTAATTTCATCTATCCCCCTTACCCCGTCTCTCGCACAGAAAATGTAAAACGAATCGGAATTAAATTGAAGTAGATTACGAATTTCCTGCTAATATTTCACATTCAATCAGAAGCCCGGTGAATCAGATGCTGTGATATACATATATGCCGATCTCATATTACTTACTAATCTTTTACTAAGATTAGTGTAAAAGATTTGATTTGTATAAGAATTCACATATTATTTTATGTCTCATTCATTGTTGCTATTGATTTAATACGTTCCTAATATTATCATTAAATTAAAAGTTTGCGCAGTTTTACAACTCGGGGATGAAAGGTAGCAATGTTTTTGTATTTAATATCGAAGACAATGGAATACGAAAATGTTATAACGCGCTAATCAAGGGTTTTGTTCGTTAACGAGCTGAAATGAATTGGTTGTCGCAATTCAATTATTCCGAATGCATTTCCATGTGTTTAATTAACTTCTTTCATTGTTTCAGGTGGATCAATGACCGCGACAAAATGGTTGATCAACAAAAAGCGATTCTAATGGTGTTAATAGCTCTCGTGATTTATCCAAACGATATTTTTGGTAAGTTTTTTTTAAGAAATCATTCTATACTTGATTGATCTATGCAAGGTCAATGGCAGTACGTGTACGTTTAGTTTTTCAAATTCAAATTATTCAAGGTAAAAAAACAGAGTACTCATAATAAAAAAAGTAATTAAATCGACTTTTTTTTTCACTGAAAAAAATTCTTCTCTAAAGAGGTTAATATTTTAATCTTCCCCCAATATCATCTAAATTATTACTAGGCAATAGAATTTACGAGCCAACGAATGGTACGCGGATCTCAATTTCGTTACGGATCGTTCGCGACAACAAAATTCCCCGGCGTTTTAATCCGGACTCGCTCGCGAATATAAATCACGCTATATTGCTCGGTTGAGTCCTGTTTGTTACAGGAGCAAGATGAATTTAATTCGGAACAATTAACGTAATTAATCGCGCCGATCTCGAAGCTATTTTTACTCGCTGAAAATCGGGCAACAGGAACGAACGTGCACGAACGAGCTGCGACCAAAAAAAAGGGAGGAAAAAGAAACGCGTTTGTGATATTCAGCGAGCAGGTTTTTCGAGTACGTCAATTACCGAGGTAGGTAGTAGGGAGAAATTCTTTCCATGAGAATTTCAAAAAACCGACTGAACGGCACGTCGCGTTGCGCGGGAGTTATGATGCATCGCGGTCCCGCACCAATTTTGCAACTAAGCCGTTCACTTCACGACCACCTGTAAATACAATACCGGAACTAATCCGCTTTTGAAACGCACACTGTCACCGACGATATACGCTGATATTGGCCTTACGACTCCCCAACCCCTGCCCCCGCCGCCGTCGTACTCCTCCTGGTGAAATATTACTTTTTGCGAATGCCAGCCACGCTGTTTCCTTTTCGTAGACAAACCGGATGAATCGGGGTAACTTGCCGAAAATATAAACAGCGCAAGAGAAAGAGATACAGTAATCTCCGAATATATGGCCACATTTTCCTCCCGGTATACGTTTGCGAGTCATTCCCTCTAATTCTTGGTAGTGCTCGCTGCACGCGAACATCGAGTCTTATCTATACTTATTACTATTTTTTAGTTTATTACATTATTCTTCTATACTAAGGAATCAGTTTCATGTTCATAAGGATAACTGAGACATTATTTGAGATACAAGAAAATTATACATATAGAACCTCATTCGTAGATAATAATAGTATCTACAACTTTTGTTGAAAACATTTCTTGGTAGGATCAATAATTAACGAGTTATTAACAATTAACTGGTAGTCCATGTAATACGTACACCTTATACTGAGGTATCAATTTCATATTCATAAGGATTATTCAGAAAATATTGGAGTTACAAGAGACTTGTATAGAATTTTATTTATGAATAATAGCGTACCTTCAACTTTTGTTGAAAACATTTTCTGTTAGCATCGAATCTTATGTATGTTTATTCTTTTTCTCTCTCAATTGGTGTCGCGCTCGTGATATTTCACTTTTTCCGATATTGTACGTTCGAACGACGGGTGATTCCAGGAAATCCATGCTTTCGGATATATGGCCAACCTCAGTCTCGATCGGTGGCCATATATCCGAAGAATACTGTTCATTCCGCTTCTATCACGCGTTTTATCGAAGAAATTTCATCATAATTATGATGAAACTGTGCATCATTCGAAACTAAGAAGTGCAACATTTTTGTAACATCAATACAGTTTTACTGAATTGCTCTCAATCAATACAGTTTTACTGAATTGCTAATCTGTTCAAATAGCATGAAAATATAAGTGAAAAAAAAAGAATGCTCTTCCAACTTCGCAATTAACGTTACGACTCATCGACCGTTCTGGTTCAGCCCTCTAGATTTAGAACGATATTCATCGAGCATTCCCCTCCGTCAGCAACTCATCTTGAAATGAAGTCAACAGTCAGATTCAGACTACCTTTCAACCCTCAGCGATCCTCACGAAAAACATCCTCTGCTAATTCCCCCTTTTCCACCACTTGTTGATAAATATACATTCAAGAGGAATGACAACTGGGGCTTTTCGATTATCACTTCAGACGCTCCGTTTAGATAGCTTCAGTACACAGATAGGTAGTAGTATAATTGTTGTGAAAGTCAGTGTAATACAAATGCACGTCCTTCTTAAATTAAGTACACCTAACTCGTGAACTAAAAGAAATTCGTATTTAGATTTCATTTCCTTTATTTTATGTTTATTTTGCACAAGGATCCGCAGTCTGACAATTACTTATTATTGTCATTGATAAAGATATTTAATGAAATGTTGGCTAAATATATTTTGTAGGCAGTATAATATAAAGTACATGAAATTGAATGAAACTCATTAACGGGATTCTTTCGTCTTTTAGATGTCCACATACTTTTGAGCGGCAGTGTACTTTTCTCAAGAATTTGAGCGTAGAACTAGAGACTTGAATAATTCTTTAAGAATATCACACGCAATTTACACCCGTGTACACATTACAGCCGCGTTTACGGTTCCTCACGGCAGGACACACAACGCGCCGCACCAAAGTCGCGATTACATCGAATAGTTCGCGACGTTGGAACTCGTTTCGAACAAGCATCATGGGCTTTATTGTAAGCACCAAACTACCGTGCTTTGCAATCACGAAATTCGACTCGAAATTATTTCGAACAGTCCACGCGGTACCCGCCCCCACAATAAATGCGAATCGAGTTTATATTGAAAGAAAAAGGAGGACGTATTGTATTTACGCTCAAGACGTAAATTTTGTAAATTATTTACTGATAGATTGAAGAATTGAATGTCTAAAAATTGTGAAAACTATTTGAAGCAACAGCTGCATTTTATTTGGCAGAAAATGTTTGGCTGGTTGTAAAAGTTGGAATTTACAGCCCCCAGTCTATTTACTCGAATAATAAATTCCGTGACTGAAGGGTGGGTATGGGAATGAACGAACGGTTGAGCGTTTTCGTTATATCGAATATTGAGCGCTAATGGCCGACAGTGAAAGGGATAAATAAGGTCCTGAAGGAACGTGCGAGGCGGTTGAAAAGAGGCTTCCGGCCAATTGGGAACTTCTGCTTATCGGCTGCTTAACGAACGAGGAGACGAAAGGTAGAGGGGCCATTCAACGCAGCCAAACTCAAGAATAAATTAAGTTGAATCAATTCCGGCTGCCACTTACGGGCTCCTTCGAGTGTCGTTCATCGTTTCCTTTTCGACGGCCGTGAAGGAATTATGACCCAAACCGAAAGAGAAATAGGAAAGAAAAATTATGGATATAATTTAATGAAGCGTTTCTTCTACGTGCTTTTTATACGAGAACTCCACTGTTCTTTTCTTCCATTTTCGCGATAAAAATTAATAACTAACTGCAAATGCATATTTCACTCGCTCTCTGTTCCTCTTTTCTCTTTCGCAGTCTCTAAGTGTCCGCGACCGGAATCATGAGGATTTATGTTTTTTAAGCCGGCTTGGATCATTCATTATGAAATCGCAGCACGTAATTTTTCATTTCGTCGTTTCGACATATAAATTTCGATATTACTGAGTTCAAAATCGGCTTTATGGCTGCTCTCAACTTCCTTTTTCGTCGTTTAACATAATGCCATATTTCATTTCGCGTTCAGTCGTATTAACTTTTCAACGAACATTTTCGAAAATATTTGAGTAGAAAAAGATGAAAATTAGTGATTATCAAAGAGGATTTACTTACAATGAGAAGTACAACAAAATAATAGAAAATAAAAATGCGAGGCAGAAAAAGAGGAAGTAGAAGAAAATCGGTTCATTTGGAAAGAGAACAGAACTTTGGAACCTAACATATTAAAGAAACTAGTTGTAAGGTATAGTAAAGTAAGAAAAGGACGAGCATGGAGTGTCAAAACATCAGTAGAAATAGATACAAAGGAAAAGTATAAAATACCGAGGTAACGCGGCAGCTGGAGTTAAGAAAATCTTGCTACTACAAAAAGTGTTGCAAGAAACAATAGTTGCAGGAATGTTATAATTGCAGTTAAAGAAATAAAGTTGACCTTCGAATCTACTAAGAACTTCCACTTGCAGAAAAGTTGTGTGCACCATGTAATGTGTCCCTCAAAACCAAACAACTTTTATCCAAAAAATTTTTTCTTATCTCGAAAAATATAAAAGTTATTCAAGTGGTCTGCGTTAGGCGACTCACCCTGTAAAATATAACATCTTGTTTACAATCATTTAATAATGAACAATTTGTTTACAATTATTTAATAATGGACAATTCAATCCCTACTCTACAGTTCCAATTGTCGTACATTGCAACAAATCACTTGTTTCTTCTGAAATGTTAAAAAATTAAAGCCTGATGATGCACAGAGTTTGAATGTAGCTACCAAAAAGTAGCGTCCAGTAGCTGCAAAACGCTCTCGAACTAATTTCGTACAGCTGTACACGGGAACTGAAATGAAATCCTGTTTAATTTAATTCTATGGAAATAATTTCACACCAGTTTCGTGATATTTCGCACCATAATAACCGACCGGTGTTCCCAAATTAATTACGCGTCGAAACCTTGTTAATCAGTGTCTTCGTTGGGAGGATCTATTTTTATATTATAACACTAAACCTATCGACAGTTTGTGTATATTCCACAGTTGCAAACACTCGTACTTCAGTTTGGTAGCATCTTAAATAATAATTATAAGTTTAACAATATAACAATATTTTCATGCCGTTAATTTGTTTAAGAATTTAATGCCGTTCGATCGATACATGGTAGTTCTAGTGATAAACGAATATTGTCGAGGGAAAAGATCGCGAAAAAAATTGGAGCAAATAATAAATTATTAATCGCTTCCCCATTTATATGAAGAGTACTCTTGGAACATTCTTATTGTACCTAATAATGTGTAACGAATATTGGAAGAATAATAATGTTATCGATAAATACATAAGGAAATTGTCCTAATTTCTCCGTTTTTTGCTCTGGTCTTGATTTCATTCAAAATAATCTCTTTTGGATATAAAATTGCTTATAAATGCTTATACGTTATAAATCCCATAAACTCATATTGGTTAATTTTATGGGTAACATTGACATTCTATTTTATCGCGCTGTTATCAGAGTCTACCCCCTTAATTGATAGATTAATAGCTACAACTTTCTCTAGTCAATATATTGGCGACGAGTTATGATAGCGTACATGCCGTTATTCACATTATTTTAGAATTACAGTAAACGGGTATTGCAATTTAACTTCTCTATTATTACAAAAGTACACACTTCCTAAACACTATCCGTACCTTTTTGTGTACTAAAAATTTCTTTATGTTGTTTAAAGTCCTTAATTTCATGGGCACGTATTTTTAATGAGAAGCGTAGTAACGCGATGAAGGCATGAAATTCCGTACCCGAATAAATTTTTCCAAATTAATTGAGTCTTATCAAGCCCAACAGTGTTGAGAAACATTACCACTTTGACTGCCATGTCAGCCAAATTCAGGTGACGATTAAAGTTGTGTTACTCGAATCAGAGTGATGAATACATTGGCTGTTATTTGGCTGTGGTATTTCGAAAGATAATTAACAGAATATAGATTAATAAAATATGAAAATATATTATAAACTGTTTAATTAAAAAGAGTACTTTGGCAGTCAAAGTGTTGCGAACACTTTTTGTTGTATTTATTTTGTCTTTATTATATTAAAATTATAGGAGAATACACCAGTGAGTAGAAATCGGGACATTTATCTTACGCCTTTCAAAATATTGACATAGACATTATCTATAAATTAACCGTTTAACATTTTTCAATCGAAAGGTGTGAAGGAAAAAGGAGAGAACGTATTGCAGAGCTCTTAACGCGTTGACTTAGCAGAGAAACTCAGTTAACTTTGCATTCAAGATGAGGTACGTCCACTTTGTTCCAGTGTACACCGGCGGGAGTGAATCTGGCCGTTTCTTTCAACGCGAGACAGCCAAGCTTCCTGAACAAATAACTCACGCGAAATCCTTCTATGCTTTAATTAAAGTCATACTTTTTGCACAACAGTAACCCCTCTCCCTTTCTCACGCGAGATGACTGGAATAAAAACAGAGAGGGAAGACAAATAAAAAGAAGGCGTCTAGTTGGGTAAACTGTTCGATGTGGCTCGGTAAAAGTTTCATAATACTCGGCCGTTACTGCGATCATGCGTTTAGTTAATCGTCGTGTGTATATCAGTTAACCGTGAATATGCACAGATGAAAACTGGAGGCCCGGCGCGGTACATTCCGTTCGCCTTTATCGTCGCGATATTGCGTATCATAGATTTACGTTTCCCCCCATAACGTATGCTTTTAATATTGTTTACGTTCGCCCCGCGCCACCGCTGCCGTCGTGATCTACTTTTCAACTGAAGATAATAACAGGCAGCAGGGAAAAGTTTTAGTGCGGTTCATATTTCCCCGGGAAGCCGGGACGGGTGAGCGGAATCGGGAGAAAAGTCTGAAAGACGGGAAGCGGAAACAATGGAAATAATCAACGAAACGGGTTTCGTTACGATCGGAAATGCACGGTGAACGGCGACCGAATGCAAAGATACGTACGCGTATAAAAAATAAATAAATGCAAGAACGAGACATTAGGTCTTTTTTCTGCTTTGTATTAATCCTTGTTCGGGGACGAATTACGGAGAAGGAAATTTTAATAATACTCGCTCGCGTTCAGCGAATTTATCGATAAGTGGCGCAACAGGCATCGATCGTACGGCACTGAAACTTCTCGCTAGAATAGCTTATTATCGAACTTCCCGAAGAAAGCTTATTACCTATATTAAATATCGTAAAATTCTTAACCTCCGCGGAATGTTCGAGTCAGCGTAGGATTAGAATCTTTGCCGCTTCCTGTTTCGTAATAAGGAATTTTATTAATCCTGACGCGACCAAAGTTATTCTCTCCCATTTGCTCCTGTTCTTTTTTCTCCTATACTCTAGAATCATGGTTGGCGAATTTTTTCACAATCAAACATTTCTCCTTTCATTTCTTTCCCCGTCAAACTCGTTAATAGCATATTATAGTTTATTTATCACGTTGACCTTATTGAAGATTTAAGGAACTAATCACGCAACGACGTTCGAACGGAAAATACACGTTTCAACGTCTCCTCGGTTTTTATGTTTCAGTATTGATATCCGATAAACACATAAAATCGATAAAATTGCAGAAGCATCTCAGCGGACTGATCTTATTAATGAACATGATATTTGTTTCTGTCTAGGTAACGTCAAATTTTGCTGAAAATAACGGCTTGTAAAAGAGTATTAAAAAAAATTGGAAAAGAAGTAGAACCCACGAAGTATTAAATTAATCACTTAATGACGTTTGATTTAACACGTTTTCAGCGAAGTTCCTTTCATATTTGTTGATCTAATATTTGTGCGGTCCAATATTTGACTTCCTTGAGCAGTCGAAATGCAATTTTTATCTGCTGTAGTTTGAACGGAATGTAGGGTGTGAGTAGTGTAAAAAGTTTCAAAAGCTGGAATAACGGGAGGCTATTTTTTAAAGCTACATTTTCTCTCCACGAAAAAATTCGCTTTTTTAAAACAAAAGTAAGAAGATAAAAAAAGTATTTCCCTGTCTGAATAGAATTTTCATCATATAACATTGACAAAATAATTATCTTATCAGACGATTACTTTTGTTTCTGTCACAGAAATAGTGTTACATCTTTAGCTAAAACATAAGAACGTAAAATCATATTGTATTATCCTGAGTTAACCAATTTTTCAAAGAAAAAATTGGAGAAAGAATACTCGCTATAAATTACAATAATACAAATCTTTCCCACTTTATGTTCAATACACAGAAATGTTACTTAAATTGAAATAAAATTAGACATCGGGTCTAAGAAGGAAGTGAGTTCTGATATTTTAAGGCAATCTTTCGAAGACAACAATAGCCAATATCCAGATTATATGAACATATTCAATGACGGCTCCAAATCACAGCTGGGTTTCGAGTTACAGTTATACTATAGCGAATCATAATAAAATTATAAGAATAAAACCGCCCTTGTACTATTATATTATATCTCTAATTGCGAAGCTTACACAATATTAAACAGTAAAAATTGGAAGAACAAAGAACAAATTCAACAGAATTATATATTTTAATTCTAAGAGTGTACTGTTTTAGAATCTGTCAAATCTACAAACTCTATTGTCAATGTAATCAAAGTAAATATCTCAATTTCGTATTTTTATTTTATTTTGCATTTAATTGATTAAGAGAAACACATTTAATTTTATTATTTAATTTTGTTAAGCAATGAACAAGGATTAATTTACGCTCTACATAGTGTATAATCATTGTGGTTGCTAATGACTCTTGTAGCTGATGCTTAAAAATTGAAGAATAAGAATAATAATAGGGATGTGTTATTATATATTCCCTGGGTTGGTCGTTCGTTACCCATACGCCGCCGCGCCCGCGAGACGTTTATTCCACGCTTTTATTTCCACGTAATGCCGCCGCCATCAATTTACTTTGCTCTCCCGGCCACTCGGCAGACTGCTTGTCCCACGGCGATTGTCACTTCTACTTATAATACTTTCCGATCCTATTACCACTGTTATGAGACAAATAGGTCAAGCTTGTCTCCTCCAAGATCCCACCGGCTTGACTCCGGGCTTATCTTTTGCCTCCCGGAATTCCTCCTCCCCCTCTCCCACTCTTTACTTCCGCGTTTTTCCTTTTGTCGCACAGTTTACCTCGCGAACGTCTACTGTTTCCGTTTGAACTAAAAAGTGTCGGCCCCGTCTGTTACTTCATTATCCAACGATGACGTTTCTCGGTTCGAATCTTTCAACTTCGGCCTTGCTCTATCCCTTTTCCTTCGTTCTATTACTACCCTCGTGCTGCTTCTTGACATTTGTTTCTCTCTTCCTCTTCATTTTCTTTGTACCACGGACTTGGCGCGGAAAAGAGGTTTAAAGGCCCTCGGGAGAGCGCCGGACAGCCAGACATCAGGCTAATTATTGTAATTCCATGCCTTTGGAATAAGATCCACCGCCGCGTCGGACCGGCTTCTAATTAGACTTGGAACCGACTTTGTTTGTTGACGGCGCAGCCAGCGCATCGCGCGGTGCTGGAGCTTCACGCGACGGGAGTGCGTTCAAGATTTATTCGTTCCTTCCTTCAAACGCGATTCTGATCTAATTGACGCACGAACAGTGCCAGTGCGCAGCAAACGTCGCAACGTTTGTTTTATACATCGGCTAGCGGAAGAAGTAGAGAAATGTAAATCAACGAAATGATTTATGCTGCTTCCACGTAGCAGTTCTAAGTCCTCTATAGCTTATAAATTTTCCTTTAATTACAATAAATTTTCCCAGTTTCATTTGTAATTTAATACCTTATAATGTTCGAGCATTACGTTCTCTCTGAATTTCTTCAGTTCTATAACGTAAATGTTCCAATTTCAGGTCACAAGTTTTACTCAGTGGCTCATTTTATTATAATTTTCAGATAATATGTAAAATTCTATTCTCGCTTATTTTTCTGTTATTTTAAATTAACATATAAAATTATAAAAAAAGAAGCCTTTGTGTTGAAATTGTGACGTGAACAGAAATTGGGACACTTACCTTACGAAAATATTCAATCGCTTGTGTTATAAAAATCTGAGCTCTTAATTATCATTTATAAATAAGATTGAAGTTGTTTAAATAGAGAAATCTTAGAAGAAACGTGTTTTTCGAGTATCTCTAAAGTTAATTAAGTTACAAGATTACAACTGAAAGCAGTTAATAAGTCGAAGTAGAATGAATCATGTGTATGAATTTAATAATACAGATAACTACAGTATATTGTATTATGAGAATGTGAGCTCCTAATTATAATTTATGAATGAAATTTAAGTTGTGTTTAAATAGACAAAATCTTAGAAGAAATGTGTTGTTCGAGTATCTCTAAAGTTAATTAAGTCACAAGGTTGAAACTGAAAGCAGTTAATTAGTCGAGGTAGAAATAAATCGAGGAGTCGAGGAATGATATAAATTTAATAACGCAGATATGTGTATCTGCATAATTAATTTATTAGCAGGTAAATACTATTCTGGTATTAACTGACCAACATATTACGTTTCAATATTCGTAACTGTTTGAATATTTCATTAAGTAAATTTAGTAATATGTCAATATTCAACGAGTGCTTATTTATGAATTACGATTAAATTACAACGGCTGTTATTATATTTTACTAAACAGATTAAATCCAGATTTCCTAGATAATTCACCTTCACTATGTTAAATATCGTGCAATTAACTTCCAACGAATCCAATCCATCCCAGAAGTCTCTTCCCTTTTTAAAGCAACATAAATTAAGAATTTAGTTGAATTCTTTAAAGATTGGATAAAAACATTTAACGAAGTTAAAATGGAATTTCAAAGAGAACGGGCTGGAACGAGTTAACAATGTCCAATGCAAAGCGGTGGATGAAGAAAAAATTTGAACGTAGAAGTTTATCAAATTAAGGTGAAACTCCTGCAAAATAAAGTTCGACGAAATAATTTCGTTCCGGACGTAGCATCTCCAATAAATATACGCGAATTCAATTCAGTCGCTGCTGCGGTTGTATTCTGAAACTTGTTTACCGCAGAAAGGGAAAAAGACTGTTTAATGAAAAGCGACCGAGCGAAGAATCTGATTACTGTGATTCCGTATCAGATACTTCTCATTCTTTCCCCGGGACGATTACGATCAATTTACTCACTCCTTGAATATCACAAGATTTCAGTAAGACATTATAAAAGAACAAAAAAACGTATAGAATAAATTATAGTGTATACAAGAAAAATGTTAAATGTTTGATAAAACGCTACAAATTCCATGCGATGGATATTAAGGATGTATAGGCTATATACTTAAACGATGCTAGCATGTTGAATTTATTATTATAGATTCCTATTACTATTAGAAAGCTACCTGCAAAATTTTA
>NW_017140295.1:297656-302671 GCF_001652005.2 Ceratina calcarata
CTTTTTAATTATAGGAAATGCGTTATTCTAAGGTACATCAACTTTTGAGATTGACTGTATAACCAATACATCTTTAATAAGTTTATCGAGTAATATTGATGAAGCTAAGGAGACATTGGATCAATCTTTTGCATCTTAATTAGAACGCTCCATCATCTAGAGAGAGGTTTGTAACATCGGATCCCTTACAACATCGATGAATGTTTAAGACACTAGCATAATGACTCTGGTGATTATTCCAAGTAAGGGTCATTATCTCTACCCAGCACGATAGTATCTGTTGTCTCAAAAAATAAACTATAGAAGCTACGCATAATAAGCTCTTTACAGGAGTTCCTTTAAAAAGCCTTAAATAACTTGGCTGCTTTTAAACTATAATAAAATTAATATTCCTCCTGTTAATAAATTCCACAATTTTTATATGCGTTCTTAAAATCCACGTAATGGTGCATAAGGGATAGACACATGATTTTAGAATGCATCGATGAAGAAAGGTAGCGGCGGGGTGGGTTAAGGGCTAATCGAATGCCGTTTAATATCGCAAGAAATGCGAGGCATTTAATATTGCAGGTATTGCGCAGATACGGTTCGTTTATTCAGTATCAAATTGCGCTTGCACGTTGCACCACGAAAATGAAACATGAAATTCGATGTGTAACTGCATCGAGCGGATACAAAGCGTCCATACGCCTACGACTAGATGTTCCTACGAGCAGCCCGCTTATACACCTTGGAATGGAGCGTTCACATTCTTACGAATAAATTTGTACATCAACATTAACGCAATATGCGTTCCGTTTCCGTAGGCAACTGTAAATAACTGCGTTTATGCTATAGACATTTACCCGTTGCACAAAGTGAATAACGGGTAATCAGTTCCTACGTTCTTCGTGTATCTCGGTACTGTGCGCGTTCCATGGTTTGGAATTCTCTTTAGGCTGCTGTTGCACAGTTACTTACGGTGACTTACGAAAGTGTCCAAACGTTTGCATTTGCAAATTTTAACGAACAAATTAGTGTATATTAAATTAATTGGTTGGTAATTTCAAAACTGTTCGGCATCTATAGCAAGGGAAAATTGCAAAGATTATGCCTTATGAAAATGATTTGACAATGTAAGTAATAGTTATACTTATTATAAACAGGCACTGAGTGGCTCACAAAAACATTTGAACGTTACTTATATTATTTAACCTTTAGCACTCCGCGTGTTTCTCTACCACTGCTTACCAGCACTTCCGGTAGATTTTTGCAAATGTTTTCTCCGGATATGAAGTGTTCGGAAAATCTTGAATTTATAAAGGGTGTCCCAGAAAAAATGTTAGAGTCGAAAAGGGGTGACTCTGGAGGTATTTCTGAACAACAATTTCCTTTGGTAAAATGCAAAGTGAGGCATGGTTTTTGAATTATTAAGGAAAAACACTGATCAATGAGAGCGAGCGTAAGGCCTGTATTGACCAACGGCCGAGCGCCACGATCCGAGCTACCACTGCCATGGCTGGGCGCGGGTTCAATGCGCGATGTTCAATTTGTTGTTCCTTATCATAAGTTGTCATTGTTCCTTATCAAATTGAATGTGACATGATATCCTCCCTTACCTAGACTACTACAAATATCTATATCTTCGCTATATCTTCTCTACGCCTCCACTTACAAAAATATAATTTACACGATATTATGTAGTTTCTTAAAGCCTACATCTGTGAGTGACATTTTCTCGTATTGTTTGAAATAACCAAAATATTTAAGTTTGAGTTAAGACAGAGTTTGTGAGACACACTGTATATGATACATTCTTTTACAATAGAGCCAGTGTGTTCCGGATCGTTATCGTGTCGGAAGTAGAAGTCGTTCAATAATCCAAATTTAAGAGACTTCCTTTAAATTATTTAAATATTTTATCGAGTATTCTATCAATAGATATTAAATTTCCCGTACCATTTCCCACTTGTTGCCATGCAACGTCACATCATGACCGATCAATCTTCGTGTTTTACCGTTTCGTGTACATTTTGAATTTTCAATTCCGGACTTCATTTTCTCCATATATAATTTTAACCATCTGAGTTAAAGATAATCAATTTAGAGTTACCCGGAGTGATTACTTTGTCCAAAAAAAATAGTATTAAGAATGATATTTTTGAAATTCAATTGACAGTTCCAGAGATTATATGTATTTTCCCTAAGATTTTCCCTTGAAAATAATGTCGAGGTATAGAAATGTATACAAGAACGGGATTGCAAATATCATTCAGGTAGCTGGACAATAGGTTGTCGTAAATACACGCGTACCCAGCGGACGCGCATTGAGGGAAGGGAAAAAGAGCGCCAGAGTAGCGTGATACATACAACGGCAAAAAATATTCGAAACGTTCCGAGATTTGTGCAGCCGTGCAGTGCGTATCGGGCTATCAAATAATAAATAACGTAGCACGTTAAGCACCAAATAATTTAACAACGGTATTAAATATGAAACATAATACGCGCACTTGAACGCGCGGCGTTCGTTTCCGAAATAACACAACGGCAAACCTCCCATCGATCCTTTACCGGTGTCGCATTTCCCTTCGTTTCGGTGCCACGTAACGCTCCGGTTACAAAGAAATTAACAACAAAAACTGTGCCGTTATCATGCGTTTTAATTAATTGAAACAAGCCGATTGATTTGTTTCGCCTCCAATCACCCAACCTCCCCCCAACCCCCGCCATTTTCCTACTCATCGCAACGGCAACAGCGAGATCCTTTCGTTCAAACGAAACTGAACATAATCATATCCCGTTTCTCGTTTCCGTTGCGTTGTCCTCGGTTATTCTTCTTTGTTAACTGCGTCTGTCTACATACAACTTTTGCAGAACGAACACCGTATACCGCTGAATCGCAAGCGGAGCAAGATATGCAAATTCGCCGTGAGCCTTCTTTCTCATGCACGTGCGTGGTATCATCTGTTTCAGGCGGCGCTTTCGCACCCGAATTCGCTGGTCCTATCATGAATCTAACGGTACCACTCGGAAGGGACGCAGTTTTTACGTGTCTGGTCAAACATTTGGGGGGTTACAGGGTAAGTTTTCCCCTATGAAAATTCATCAAACCGCTGACGCAACGGGTATTCCTGCGTCGACCAACCTCTTCCACTTGTTTAGCATATTTTCCCAGCCCGGAACCCTTCCGTGAAATTGCGATACGAAAAGATTCGGATCTAACGGTTAACATTCATTGTGAATCGTAATTCTACTCGAATTTTATCTACGGTAAATGGTCATTCTTTTGTGAATGCAAAGCTCCGAGTAAGCTTTACACTTTTTTTATGCATAAGACGATTTCGAATATTTCCTTTATTTTGCTTTCTGACAGTTGTATCAGATACTAAACAACATTGTAAGAAAAAATCGGGTTTGGATTCAGAGTGGAAGAAAATAAGTGGAACAAGCGTTGGAAGTTGGTAGCTGTACACCGTCCCGTTTCAAGTTAAAGATTAAAAGTTGTTCGCGAAGTAAGAAATTGGCGAAAGTTGAGTGGCATTTACTTCTTAAACAGAAACGAGAATATCTTTTAGTCTTTAGTAGAAACGGCTTGCCAGATAGCTTGGAGAATGAAAACTTAACGGATTCGTTGCTTTCGTTTTAATTCGAAGTGCTTCAATATTTTAAATGAAATATTTCAATAAATCTTGTAGGTATTGTTAGGCGGAATTCCCTTAACGCCGAATGACACTTACAGCCAGAATTTTTCGTAAGTGGAACGAATAGAAAGAAAAGGTTAGAATTCGCAAATAATAATGTAACTACACCAGTGGAGTACTGGAATAAAGTGATCACAGACGAAAGTAAGTTCAACATTTTTGGGTCTGATGGACACTACAGTTTGAAGAAAAAAAATACAGTATTGAAACTACAAAACTTAAAAGCTACAGACAAACACGGTGGAAGTCCAATACTTGTTTGGGGCTGCATGAGTGCAGCTGATGTTGGTTCATTAGAATTTATTGATAGAATAATGAACCACAGGGTCTATATTGATATTTTGAAACGCAATCTTGATCCCGGTGTAGAGAAAATGGATGTTAAAGATGATTTCGTTTTCATGAACGGTAACGATCCGAAGCATACTGCGTATAATACCAGGATGTGGATGCTATACATACAACACACCAGCGTATCTGAAAACTCCGCCACAATCTCCTGATATCAATGTTATAAAACACCTGTAGGATTATTTAGAACGACAAATCAGAAAACATGAAATTTCTTCAAAACAGAGCTTAAAAAATTGCACTGAAGGGAAAGTGGAACAAGATTAGTAAATAAAACCTAAGTAAAGTAAACCTCAAATTTAGTAAATTCAATGCCGACAGGAATTGCAGCAGTTATAAACTTAGAAGTTTATTGAACTCTGAACTTAGAAGAATATAATTAGAAATCATTTTCTGTATAATGGAAGCAATATTTGAGACAAAACTTTTATATTTTCTTACGCAAAACTCGAATATGTAATAACAAATACCAAGTGTCATTATTAATTTCCTATTTCCGATTGCGAACTACTAACTACGACCATTTGATAGAGCATACGCGAATTAGTTGCTAAAATTTTTTAAATATGAATAAAAATCACCCTCCACCATTTTTTTAATAGAGGTAGACGAGTACCCTGTACATATGTATAAGGCTAACGATGACAGCGTAGAGTCTCTATTTTAGTCGGCAGTACCATCGCTCAAAGGTATCAAGGACCAAAAGAAAAATCGATCACAGTGAATTTTAGATCTGTTCTCTTTGTTCAAGCTAACCGGCTCCATCGACAAAACCAATTTCTCAAACAACCTATATACTAGTAAATTCACAAGCACTCTTCTTGATTCGATATCCTTGCTTCCGCTTCATCCCTATGTTTGAACACAAAAATAGAACCATTTCCCCTTGCCGTATTGAATTTCATATCGACGGCCATGAAGACAATTTCATTACGCATCAGCGTGTGTACCCAACTACATATGTCAAAGAAGACACAGGGGGGG
>NW_017140295.1:304008-310940 GCF_001652005.2 Ceratina calcarata
GGGGGGGGGGAGAATAACAATGTAAAATATCTTTAACCTCGAACTTCTATGATGGATTTATAGCGTATACAAAAGTTACGTAGATCTCTCAAAAACCCAAATTAGAATCTTTATATTGTCTTCCATGTTGTATTAAATGAAGAGATTTTCGAACAGAGAAGCAAGCAGATATTTTATTTTCATCCCAGGTATATTCTATATGTTCAATAAGAACAGATAAACAAAGAATAAGTAACATAAAAAAGGGATGTTGAATATTGAGAAGAAGGGCAAGCAAAGCAAACAGGGTTCTTTCGTTAAGATCGCTTTGGTGACGACTACAGAGAGATAAACAATCTTATTACGGACGTCTAATGACATTATGCGAAAGTAAAGTGGTAACGAGCGACTGCTGCTAATTTTTCATTCAAAGGCTTCATGCCCCGAGCGAGAAATGCTGGCGGTAAGTCCTGGCGAGGACGGCGGCGTGGATGAAGCGTGCATTCGCAATTTCTCAGCGAGATTATTTCGTAATTCAATACTACCCCTGTCTCTGTATCTATCTCGCTCTGTCCGGTGAGTCTTACACCGGCCAGTTAAACTAATTGCATCATATTTCGCAAATTCCATTACGGTCATTATCGGAGTTACGTTGAACCCGATGAAACTGAAACTGAACGTGTAACGTTATTAACACATTAAGTTCCAAGTGAAACGAGGCCATACAATTATTTATTACTTGCAAAAGCGCGTAAGAAACAACACAAATCATACCAAACATATTTTTGTGCTAATTTTTATATCCTGCATTTTGCCATTTGCATATTTAACTCTGTGCAAAACGTAAAATTGTTGAAAAATAATAATGGGAATAACGTATATACTGCAATATGGAAAAAACAATTTTTAATACCGTCAGTATGCTGAAAAGGATTGAGAGTAAATTGATGTGTTAATGCAACTTGGGATTTAATGGGTTAAACTCGATAATTGAGAACGATGAAGAAGTCACATGTACGTGTAGTGTGTGGGATATTTAATACAAATGTAATTGGAATGTTTGAACTTCACTGAAATAATTGTAGCAGTAATTTCAAGTATTTTCGGATCGCACTCGTGGAATTACTCTATTGATTTGAGATATTTTATAATGTAATCTTGATTTCGTAATTAAATCGTTACATTTTAGCATGCAATTCATTTGAAATTGAAGTTTACGATCAAAGGACGAACGTGCATACGTAAATGTTCGAGTGTTTCGATTATGAATGCTTCTGTGTACACAATCTCGAGATCGGTACTTAGGAATAGCTAAGGGTCGCATTATGCAATCAAATTTGTTGCGTTTCATTGCTTAAATGTCTGAAAAGTTACGGAACTCGCTGCAAACTTTGTATAAGTGCTTTTAGACGGGGAGAAGGTCAAAGAAATTGCTTGCATTTGACTCGATCCCTTAATTTTCCAGCTAGGGGGGATCAAACGTGAAAGCTTTTCATACTCGAATTCATTGTACTCCTCTACCATTCATGAACTTTCCGATTAAAGATTCCTTCACGAAACCGTTACACTTTACTCTAAATTATAAATCAGATAGAGACTTAATTATTCTTCTTAGCTTTACTGTTCTTTATCAATCGACGGCGTCTCAAAGAAACAGAGTGGGCGCTTTCATTACAGACGTCCATCAGGTTTCAATATAATTTTCCTTACTAACCAAGTATACAATATATATTGTGAAGGAGTTATAAGAAGGAGCATGCAATGCATGTTTGGAAGCTATGCAACAAATTTTTATAGTACATCAAATACGAGTTACATTTATTATTCGAAGTCGTCGTGTTACGAGACTCTCCCTGTATATTGTAAAAAAATTAACAATCATTAAATTTATTATCGTTTTTTATAAGTAAAAACTGTGTATTCTAATTTATACTATACTTCCACGTTCAAAAGCACTTAAAATCTCTGCTTCCTACTAGTTTCTCGTTTATTGTAATTCCTCGATGAAGCTTCTTTATGAAGCTTTCGATTTTTCTTTTGCGTAAAAAACTGTTAACGAATTTCGCGTGGTACAGTTCGATCAGAGGTTAGTAGATGGGCGAGGATAAATTTCAATTACACATTTCGGAAAGCCACTCCCGGAAAACAATTTCGAACACCATTACGACCTCGAGTACACCCGGTAACCCCTTTTCTATTAATACGAGCGTTTCTCGAGGTGCACGCCTCCGCGACTCCGCGAGATTTCGAATATTCTAAGGAAAATGCAAATATCGCTGCCGAAGTTTGCCCGAGGAGATAGAAGACGTTCGCCACCGCGACCGTCCTGAACCTACATACATCTACACTTACGTCTCTCCCTGGCCCGTAGGTATCCGAGACTTGTTTGTATTCCGTATCCGGGGCGAGGGTTGTCTATAGGGAAATTGCGGTGTTCTCGACCGTCGAAATCTATGAACATCTCTGTAAGTCTCTGATCGTTCTCGTTTACCGCCGCGCACCGTATGCCGCCGTCTCATTAGCCCTTTAGATTTGACCCAAGGCAAGAGGAGTTACACTTAACTAACGGGCCTGAACCTTGCGCGACATCAGTAATTGCTCACTAAATTGAATCAATTGTTTACACTTAGTAATATTTAGATATAATCTACTGCGTGATGACCAATCCTGAAGTCTGTTCAAGTTGTATTAAATACGATAATAATCGGCTGGAGAGATAATTAAAAGAAATATATTTAGATCTTCTGCAAATAGCAACAATGTACGCGTGAAAATAGGAAGACCGCGAAAATGTCAGTAATGAAGATATTAAATAGAAGGGATCCAATATGAAAGGATTGCAGGATTTCAAATTTTATATGAATGGGTCTTAAATAAGCACTGTTATATTTTATAACGTGGAGAACAGTTGTCATTGAACAATATTTTAGAGTTGGTCTAGTGAGAGAGCAATAAAGTATTTTTACCTTTATATGTGTATCATTTATTCCTGTTAATATCTTAACTTTGTTACTTTTTGTTCTCATTTGCACGTTCTAAACGCCTTATGTATAAATTAATAGTAATAAATTACATGACAAATTGGCACATTGCTTTTTAGCAAGAGATAAAAAAAGCAGCTTAGATAATTACACTGTAAAACACAAAACTATTTTGCAATGTTCACTACGTAATTCTTATAGAGTTTCTCATCCACAAAACGAATCTGGAATTACATGAAACTTAAGAGCGCGAGAAACTTCATTTTTTAATCAACGGATAGAGGAGACTTTCCATAATCCACGTACACTTTTTGTTTTCGTGTTTTTTAATAGTTGTAAATAATTGTTAATGTTTGAAGTTGCGAATATTTTACAAGTTCTATTTGTCTAAAATTTTCGTAAAAATTTCTTTATCCAGCAGGAATTTAATACAGTATTAGATTTTACAGACATTTCTGACAAAGAAGTCATTCACAGATATATGTAATATTTCAATTTTCCCGAAAATCATGCATTTTTAGGTAGAACAATTCTGCTTTCGGATTTGTTTTTGGAATCAGAAACTCTATAAGAATTACGTAGTGAATATTGCAAAAAATGAAGAAAAGTTGCTTTCGTCGAACTGTGTTATCGAGAATTGAAAACAGTTGTATTATTAAATAAATTGTAAAATAATCCAGATGATGTTAAGAAAGGAATGAATAAATGTTATTGCAGGTTGGCTGGTTGAAAGTGGAAACTAAAGCGATCCAGGCGATCCACGATCATGTAATAACTCACAACAGCAGGGTCTCGGTGTCTCATAGCGATCATACCATGTGGAATCTTCATATAAAGAACGTGCAGAAGGAGGACGAAGGACTCTACATGTGCCAGATTAACACCGATCCCATGAAAAGTCAGGTAAGTTCGTAACACGATTTCGACGACACGTGATTTGAAATTTCAAGCACAGATATAAGATTTATTATCAGTTATAGTAAACGTTACATTTTTTGTTCCCGTCACAATTTCTGCTCACTGTCTTTCTTCTGTATAATTGCATATGCGACCTTAAGGAAATAGACTCGGATAGGGGCGTGATAAGACAGAATTTCAATGTTACCCACAGAATTAGCCAAAAATATGGGTTTACGGGACTACACTTCGTGTCTTTATATAAGAATATTTTTAAGTCATCAGGTAAGTACCTTTTCGGAAAGAGGAAAGTTATATAAGAACAGAAGTTGTAACGTGAATAGAAATTAGGACATTTACTATAATGCGTAGAAAAATGAAAATTATGTAAAAATTGTATACACAAGAAAACATGAAGTAATTATGTAATTAATTACCTGATAATGAAGTTAAGTCATATAAGAAAAGGCGAAGAATTTGTGAAACGTAAATGGCTATCGAAATCGCTTAGTTGTTACAACCTAGAACGCTTTCAGCAACTAGTAAAATAGTCGGAATCGCAGCTTTCTGCGTACAGCTTAGTTGGCCAGTACGGATCGGCTGCGAGTCGAGAAACTTGGTGAAATAACTAATTGGGAATGCTACTATCGATACTATTTAGATCGATAAAGTTTAGCGCGTCGACTGTCGGGCATGGTGCACATCAATTCCAATTAGATGACTCAATCGAGAATTGAAAACAGTTGTATTATTAAATAAATTGTAAAATAATCCAGATGATGTTAAGAAAGGAATGAATAAATGTTATTGCAGGTTGGCTGGTTGAAAGTGGAAACTAAAGCGATCCAGGCGATCCACGATCATGTAATAACTCACAACAGCAGGGTCTCGGTGTCTCATAGCGATCATACCATGTGGAATCTTCATATAAAGAACGTGCAGAAGGAGGACGAAGGACTCTACATGTGCCAGATTAACACCGATCCCATGAAAAGTCAGGTAAGTTCGTAACACGATTTCGACGACACGTGATTTGAAATTTCAAGCACAGATATAAGATTTATTATCAGTTATAGTAAACGTTACATTTTTTGTTCCCGTCACAATTTCTGCTCACTGTCTTTCTTCTGTATAATTGCATATGCGACCTTAAGGAAATAGACTCGGATAGGGGCGTGATAAGACAGAATTTCAATGTTACCCACAGAATTAGCCAAAAATATGGGTTTACGGGACTACACTTCGTGTCTTTATATAAGAATATTTTTAAGTCATCAGGTAAGTACCTTTTCGGAAAGAGGAAAGTTATATAAGAACAGAAGTTGTAACGTGAATAGAAATTAGGACATTTACTATAATGCGTAGAAAAATGAAAATTATGTAAAAATTGTATACACAAGAAAACATGAAGTAATTATGTAATTAATTACCTGATAATGAAGTTAAGTCATATAAGAAAAGGCGAAGAATTTGTGAAACGTAAATGGCTATCGAAATCGCTTAGTTGTTACAACCTAGAACGCTTTCAGCAACTAGTAAAATAGTCGGAATCGCAGCTTTCTGCGTACAGCTTAGTTGGCCAGTACGGATCGGCTGCGAGTCGAGAAACTTGGTGAAATAACTAATTGGGAATGCTACTATCGATACTATTTAGATCGATAAAGTTTAGCGCGTCGACTGTCGGGCATGGTGCACATCAATTCCAATTAGATGACTCTCCGCGATACCTAGATACGATCTTTCGAACCGATATCAAATACCTTTATACGGTGACTGGGTGAATCTGCATACTTTAATTTGTTGGCCACTATACGTACGTACACCATCTCGGGATATTTTCTGTTTCATAAATAAATGTAGTCTGTGACACTTCGGATTAAATAAAAAAACTATAACCCATCCGTAAATTGTAAATACTTAAGTCTTCAGATTTCTGCTAACATGCAGGCAAACGCTTTCCTATTATACAATTGTAAAATAAAAAAGAAACCTTGAACTTATGATATTAAGAACTAAGTGCAAATGGTTTTAAATAAATCTAGATATCTTTACTAGCGATTGCTAGTGATATTTACGTATACTGCTTAAAATATGGCAGATTATATTAATTATGATAAAAGGTAATTTTTTAATTAATGAGATTCTTTTATGTAAGCGAACGTGTTGTTATTGACAGCTTCTAACATTTGTTGAGACGCAACGGTATTAACTGAAATATGGATATTCGCCGGTATTAGTTACCTGCAATGTTCCAATCTCTGCAAGTATCGAAGGTATTTCTCTGCAAGCTACAGAAGCACGGCATACCAGGAAACTTAACAAGCCGTCTTTGCTAGTTCAGGAATGTCAGCTCTCGTTTATGAACACCTTCGAAATAACATTTAGGCTTTAGACATTTTCGACGTAGACAAGGGTTCGCTCCATTAGAGAAAACTATGCATGTACGTGTTTAGGTATTCGTACTAGCATGAAAATAATGTTAATTAGGTCCATACCAGATATTCCTCCTCTTATCAGGATTAACGTCGTCGTTGATGCATAGCCCCACAGAAGTCCTTTCATAATTTGCTATTATAGGATTTCTCCCTTGAATGATTCGGCCCATTCAGGGATTACTTCACGGCTTTAAGGATTCTAGTCTTGTCCCGATGGACGTTATATTCCCTTAGCCAGGGTCCATGGCATGCAAGCCCAGGTGATCCAAACGCGGGGCATAAAATTTGTATTTTTACCCATTCACCGGGCGCTTTCTCTCTTTCAGAAGCGTGGAAGGCAAATAACCTTGCATAAAATTGACGAGCAGCGAGACGACCCATTTCCTTTCCACGCTAAAAATTTCAACGCACTCGTGAACACAGAATTCACGGTGGAATAAAATGCAATCTCGATTCGAATAAAACCCGAGAAAAAAAGAAAACATGCCTCTGATTGACTTATGACGTTGTTCATATAATCGACATACGACTTTTCTTTAAGAGTGAGATCTCTGCCAAATGTTCAAGAAGTAAGAAACCATGTTCAGCATTTGAAGCAATCAATTTTTAGGAAAAATAATAACTGCACAGAAGTAAGATT
>NW_017140296.1:0-1787 GCF_001652005.2 Ceratina calcarata
GAATAAAACTAGGAATTAAAAAAAATTTGATAAAAATTCACTCTGACTGAACGTATTTTCGGATTTTCACTTATCTGAACGTCGTATATAAATACGCGATACCGGGAATTGGAGTAGGTATAATCGGGATAAACGCGCTTGCGCGCTACGTCATACTTATCACTTATGAATCAGCTGATGAAGGAGGATTGTTGCTAGAAATTTCATCGGCAGAGAAGTAACAGTACGAGAAGTATGTCGTTGAACACAGCGCACGCGAACGGCGGCGTTTTAATACACGCCGGCGAGAGGTGAGTTATTTAAAATCTACGTAGCCGTCGTCGTCACCTATCCAGCACCCGTTTCACATGTTCCTGCTTACGACGTATCTGCAACGTAGTTGCAACCGTGGCCTTCCTTTATCCAGCCTCCTACACCTCCGTCAACAATTATTATCTTATATTACGATTAAATTTAAACACGATTCGCTAGCTCCATAAAGAATACTATCACTACCAATCGAGCTTATCATCACATTTTTCTAATTACGTAANTAAGCGCGGGCTCTACACGTGCTCTTTTTGGTCAGTGTTTTACGTTAATAATTTAAAAACACTTACAGAATCACCTCTTATCGGTTCTTCTTCTGGAAAACTCTGTATATTAAATCGTTTTAGTAATATTAAATAAATTTTACCCAGTTCAGTATTTCCTACGACGATCTTTGCGTTCGGATATTGAGCTTTCAATTGAAGTAATTCATCAAGGTTCCTCGGCCTATGCCACGTTACATTTTTGCCTTTAATCACTAAGTATTGCTCATCTAAATGGGAAGAGACCTTAAACAAATTCAATTCTTCATTTCTCTTCTACCGATAAAATAATCGAATAAAAGAAAAACGCGATTTACATGTAATTTAGGAGGAAATATGATTTCCTGCGTGGGTTCGTATGGATGGAATTCGTTCGAGTCGAAAATTTCTGTAGGCTCCGCGATTCGAACTTTCCTACAGCAATTTTCACCCATCGGACATCCCCCGTTCGTCAACGACCTCTCCTTATCCTTAGAAATTGACTGCATCGTTTCCCATTCTTCCGTGAATGTTTTATAAGCTTCTATGATCGGACGGTATCCCGTACACCTGCATAAATTCCCTACGAGTAGGTGATCAGACGATGAAAGCTCAAAATACTTCAATCGATATTAAATGATTCCTACCTTGAAACGCGATCTCGAGATCTCTCATACTCGGTTTCGGTGTGGCGCGAAGTAACGCGTACATAGACATAACGATCCCAGGTGTGCAGAAACCGCATTGCGAACCGTGCGCTTTCGCTATCCGCTCTTGAACCGGATGCAGTTTCGTTCTTACGCTTCCGATACCCTCGACGGTGGTCACCGCGAGGCCATGCATCGCGCAAACCGGTGTCAAACATGCATTCACTGCCAAATGTCTAATGATTTTAATAGTTAAAAGAAATTATAAAATTCGTCTTAATTATTTTCAGAAACTCTGATTAACGAAATTGAATTTTTAAATATGTTTCAGATATATGAGAAACGTTATAAATAAAAAAGGATACGTAATGACTCCTGTGGGCCGGTCCAATTTTGAAATCATCACGGTGCAAGCACCGCAACCACCTTCTGCGCAGCCAAGTTTTGTACCAGTCAAACGCACTAAATTATTGTTAAGGATTTTTAATTAATTATTTCTAATATCGATAAGAAGGTAATTCCTAGCCAAATTCGATGTCATGATAAATTGTTCACTTTTTCAAGAAAATTAGTTTAAGTATCAGAGAAC
>NW_017140296.1:3256-4479 GCF_001652005.2 Ceratina calcarata
GTTCACTATAAATATTTTTTACACTTCTGGCATAGCTAATTTTCTTTTAAACACATTAAAACCAGAGCCTAGTGACGAGAGAATAAACAGTGCGACACAGAATGAAGAGAATCGAATAAATTAATGCAGATATTTCATAGATATGACCGCGTACTCAATTAAAATAGTATGCAGATGATCGAACGTACAATAAAGCACACTACGTTCGCTGACGGACAGTCTTATTTAAATCATATAAATCACAGAGACTCTTCGTTCTACCTTGAATAGATTTCCTTCTCGTTGAAATGTGCACTCGCGTGAGACTGTTTTGAACAACAAAAATCGACTGAGCAGTAGGTTATCAGTCGGCCTCCTACGTGGTCTTCTCTGTGACGTTTCGTTCAAGAACTCGTATAAAAGCGAACGGAACAATCTGTCGGCCCCACCACATCTTCGTGTTTGCCGAGTACGTTCTCTCGCAATGCAACGATGCGTTCGAATATTGTCATGTTTCTGTGTGCGTGAATTGTTCCATACTGAATGAACTGTTTGCTCGCCTCAGAAATAATATTTCACAGCTCGCAGATTTTTTAATACAATTTTTATTTATTTTTAATTACAATTATTTACTATTCGAAGCAACTTTTATAATACTGTGATCCTATTTTTATCAATCAATAAACTTTGTACAGCTTTTAAAAAATTGTTTCACTGTAGGAAGCGAATGAAAAACGTCTACTTAATGGGTTGTAAAAACGATGTTCATTATTCTATACTTAGGAGAGTTTTATATTCAGTGTACGTCGGATCAGCCTCGGGATTACTTGCGATTACAATTGCTGATTGAAACATGCGTGCTTTGTAGAGACAGTAGTTGGAATGTTGTTAGGATAGTAGAATTATGAATTTATTATACAATTGTTATTAAGAATTTTCATAGTTTCTTAAAGAAATTCGACTCCTGTAAGTTATTGATTTTTTTATGAAAATTTATTGAAGGATTTCATACAATTATTCATACAATTATTAAGAAGTTTTTACATTCTATTAAACGAATTTCAGAAAAAGGAATTAGACCACTTGTAAGCTATTGATTTTTTATGAAAATTTATTAAAAGATTTTATACAATTATTCATACAATTCATACAATTATTAAGAATTTTGTTATATTCTATTAAACAGATTTCAGGAAAAGAAATTCGATTACCTGTAAGCTATTCGATTCGATGGTATATCAGAA
>NW_017140296.1:6273-13938 GCF_001652005.2 Ceratina calcarata
ATAAACGCCCCAATACGTCCATCCGTTTGGAAGTTATTGGCAAAAAACAGAAAAACAGTTTTTTGGAAATAACTCGTGAACTATTGGCACTAGCGAATTCTTTTTACGCAGAAATTGTAGATCTCGTCGTCCCCTACAAAATGAGCCTAAATACGTCCTCCTACGTCCATCCGTTCGGGAGTTATTGGCGAAAAAGGAAAAGTATTGTCTAAAGTTCGCTGAATTCGACGGTGAAATGGTCGAATTTCCTTCAGATTTTGTGAAATTTCGTTTTTCCTCAATAACTCCTAAACCCTTGCAGATACGCGAAAAGTGCATAGGACCTTTCTTGTAGATCAGATCGTCCTCTACAAGAAAGGCACCCTAACGACCCCCCTACGTCCATCCGTTCGGGAGTTATTGAGGAAAAACGAAAAGTCTTTTTAAAAGTTCGCTATTTCGACGGGCGAATTGAAGAATCTGAAGGCGAATTCGCCCGTCGAAATAGCGAACTTTTAAAAAGACTTTTCGTTTTTCCTCAATAACTCCCGAACGGGTGGACGTAGGGGGGCGTATTTAGACTCATTTTGTAGGGGACGACGAGATCTACAATTCGTATATAATAGTTTTGCGCTAGCATCAATAGTTTACGAGTAAATTGCAAAAAACAGTTTTTCGTTTTTTGCAAATAACTTGTTAACCTTTGACACTAGCGAATTCTTTTTGCACAGAAATTGTAGATCTCGTCGTCCCCTACAAAATGAGCGTAAATACGCCCCCCTACGTCCATCCGTTCGGGAGTTATTGACGAAAAACGAAATTTTTTGTTAAAAGTTGGCTGATTCGACAGTGGAATGGTTGGATTTTCTCAAGACCTATAAAATGCGAATTAACCATACTTAACTCGTTAAATATCGAAGTTAAAAGAAAAGTGCATAGAATCTTTCTTGTAGACGACGTCAGTGCCTACAATTTTTATTTGAAGCAGGTATCAAACTTTTTCAATCTTACGACATGTAGGCTTCGTTCTCAGCCATGGCTGACAAATGGCGCTGCCTTGTAAGCGCGTAAAATTTGTATATGTTGTACAGACAGGCGGTGCCACTTGTCGCTCCCAAAATATGGCCGACTTGATCATTCCATGACTATTCCCCCTCCTCGGATGAAGCTTCATTTTCCTTCACCTATAAAAGCGGTTTACACTCCGTCCTGCTCCGTCCTTTAAGCCTTCAGATAATCACGTTGCCGACGTTGCCTCATGTTTCTGCTTCCAAACGTGGTTTATTACGCATCAAACGAACAGCGTACTGAATTCAATTCTCGTAAATATGTCAAACTCGCTTGTACGAAAAAGTCTTGAATTATTAGGATACGAGAAAAGAGTGAAAGAAGGTGTAGAATTTTGTTTATCATTCGAATAGGTTCTGTGAACTATTGTTAAACCGTATTTTCTTTGTTTGCTTTTAGGGAAGAAGAATAGGAAACAAATTAAATATAAGGGCACGCTGGATTTGATTCCCCCGAAGCATAGAATTATATCCAAAAACGACAAGACAGGTATTTAATAATGTTTAGTATTTATGATAATGTATTTGAAAGGTTATAAAAGCGAATGCCTCAGACATGAAACAGAAAACAAGAGGATAGAGCGTCCATACTTTTTGTTGATAACTTAAAAAATAGAAAAAACATGCTTTGTAGGAATTATTGTCTCTTCTTCACATGGCAATAGAACAAAAAAGAAACTCTTCTATTCATTTTCATTTCTTAAATCTCCCTTTCGTCTATTCTCATATTATCTATGGAATCAGCATAGTCGAAATACAATTTTTCTAGATTTACTCACGATCCTCGGACGATCTGGCAGGACAACTGTTTACGAGGCACAGAAAAGATTAAGTTTGTGCGAAAATCGTACCGATGAGAATGCTCGGAAACTTTTGATGCTCTCCAAAAAATGCATCGAACCGAAAACAGCGAATAAGGTCGAGCACTTTTTGTTATTGAATTATACTAAATTTTAACCACGAGAAAACGCTATTAACGAAAATACTTGAACAGTTATTGGAAAGAGCTGTAAGGAAGAAACATATACCGAAGCCTAAGAAGAAGAAAGAAGAAGCGACTGCGTTCACCGAAGAAGATTTCAAGAAGTTCGAAGCGGAATACGTGGATCAATAATTCGTTTCTATACCATTAAATTATATGCTCATAGCATTTTAAGAGAAACGCTTTCCTAATTATTTGCGACTGATAATCAGAGTACAAAATAATTGTATTACAGCTCTAAGACAATTTGTATGTTTCATATTTATTATAAATCGTTCGTGAAATGTTTAACAGCGATCGTAAAAAGGGTCAGGCGATACTAATTGTAACTGCGATATTATTCTCCTATTACACTATATCTGTGATCGGTTTACCGTTCATTGAAAACGATAGAGTTCGAGCATTCTTCGCTCACCACGGTATTGCATTAATGGTACCAGCGATCTCGGGTTTATGTTTCATCGGCGGATTAGTATTGTTCACTATTTACCACGTTAAACCATACTTTTCTTACAAGCCGAACAAACGTCACGAGCCGCAAAGTGTAAATCAGAAACAAGCCTAATACTCGTTACATACTCTCATACTTTTTATCTCCGGAGAGTATGGATGACGTAATTAGATAATTTATGGTACACCACAAGTTAGAATTAACCTATTGCTATTATCGTAAGTGCAACTTGAAAACGAAGTTACGATGCCTTCGAAAAAGTGGCTGGTGATTGGTATTTCGGGTGCTACGAGCAGCGGGAAGACTTCCATAGCCAAACGACTTCATAAGGAGTTGAAGAATTCGACGATCCTGCATCAAGACGATTATTTCTTACCAATGGACGATCCGCGGCATATAAAAATAGAAGAGCTGAATCACTTCAATTGGGAAGTGATAACCAGCATGGACATGGACAGAATGCGTTCGGATATTTTCAAAATTATGAAGACTTCCACGGATGAACGTAATGATTTGTCGGCGAAATCTGATAGAAATATTCTAATATTGGAAGGATTCATACTTTTCAAGGACAAGATTATTTCGAATTTATGCGATGTTAAATACTGCATAACATTGACGAAGGAGGACTGCTGGCAGCGGAGAAAGAAAAGGGTTTACGACCCGCCGGATGTACCTGGGTACTTCGAGAAAGTCGTATGGCCGGAGTATTCGATGTACATGGAAGAATTGACGAAAGACAGAGATCTTTGCGAGAGTATAATGTTCATTGATGGGTTAAAAACCATGGATGAGATATTCGAAACCATTTTTACAAACGTCAAAAAGAAGCTAGCTTAGAACTGAATCGTCGTTGCTATAATCATAAACGTCTCTAGGTACTTCGAGAATATTTAAAGCACAAAGAAGAATTAACGAAAGAAAGAAAAAAATTAACAATTAATATTCATTAGTGGATCGAAAAGCAAGGAGGAGATACATGAAGTTGTTTTCAGCTTAGAACCCAGTAGTCATTACTGTAGATAATCATAAGAGTTTTAATGCTAAGAAATAAATATATATATCCACGAAACTGTCTTTCCGTACACAAAGTCGTGAACAATATAAAATATTATAAGATTCAACTTTTGTAATAATCGAGACAGCATTTAAAAATAAACTAATTACAGTAATAAATATTAATTCGATGTGTGTTTCTTATATAAACGGGCCAATTTCTGGCGATGTTGAAAATTTTTCTGTACTTACCTGACACAAATGTGCATTGAGCATTTCGTAAATAATAAGTAAATTCGTGTTCTGTTATTTTCCTTATTTTTAGAAATATATATATGTACATGTTCTGTTGGTGCATTATCTGTATCGATCGATCATTGAACTCCCTGGAAAATGCCCATCAAACGTGTACAGTTCGCGAATCTTTTATATCGTAAATGTGATCGTCTCTTTCTTGCTATGTATCACAACGTTCTAACTATGACATTGTACAATGCACTCTCCAGTTCTTGGATACAAAGCCTGTTTCGGATGTCAGGGGAAATGATATTAAATCCCATTCTACACTGCGTCCGGTGTATAAGTTTCTTTTTTTTTTAAAAAATCATATTTTATTAGTTTCGATATAATGATTATAATAATTTTTGTATTCTATACAAAATAGACGATGTCTAGCCAAATTTCGTTCTCATCCAAAACAGGCTTATGAATTTCGAGTTTTCACGTTGGACAAGATTCGTTCTCCCTTTCGATTTCGTTTCTTTTTTTTTTTTTTTTAATAAAGATAACGCACAACGATGTGTGTATGTTACATAGGATAGGTGTTATGTTTGGATTGACCCTGCACATTCGTTACGTTCGTTGGAGCGGGTCCAGCCGTCTGGTCGTCCTGATCGTTTTGCCCGCAAGCTTTCCGAACGTATTGCGGCGTGAGGACGACCTCCTCCTCCATCTCGAGAACACGTTTGTCCAATTCCATACACGCTGCCATCTCCTTTTCTAACTTCGCCAACATTTCCGGCGAATTGTACTTCTCCGGATCGTCATGGAATACTACCATTCCGTCCTTTTGATTGATCGTTGCGAAAATTTCTCCGTCCTCTATCTGAAATTTAAAAAAAAAAAACGTTCGTACATCGTACTTATAGTAAAGCCCATAAATATTCGTACGTATTTCAAAATTGAATAACAGTCTTAAAATTCGTCCAATTTTGAAATTTACGAATATTCACAGACTGTACGTACGATACATCGAATTTCTCGGGAGAAAAAATAAGCCTCACCATGTTTAAAATATATTTCTCGGCATCCGCAGGTCCAGACAATTGGACTCTGCTCGCCACATCGCTTAAGCTAAGAGTCAAAAAGGTTTTCGTCAACCTTTGTATATTCTTCTTATACAAATAACTGAGTACTTGTTTGACGAGGCCCATGTTGTGGTCTCTCGTAAAAAGTTGTTGATATTTGGTAATAATATTCTGCACTTCCTCGCAGCTGTTCATCTGGTAGGCGTTCGCCAGTTCTTGATACTGTTGACCGAGAGGTTTGATGTACCTATTGACTACTTGACTGGTGTACCTCGGCAGATTCAACACTTTCCCGTGCAGTATCAGAGAGACCAGAATGTATTTTTTATAGGCCTCTAACATGATGTAACTGACCGCCATGGCGGGCGTCGTTACGCAGACCTCGAAGAAGTACAACGCCCGGTCGTAGTTCTTCAACGCTGTGTAGATCATTCCACCGTAATAATAATAGAGTAAAAAATATTTCGAGTCGAACTGGCCCTCCTCTTGACTGATCCCAGTGACGTCTATGTCGAGGAACTCTAGAGACGGCTTGAGACACTTCGACAGCAGACAGAGCTGACAGAGGTCCGCGTGGATCGACGTGAGCTGGCTGTCGAATAATTGTATTTTGCGTATTGCCCTACGCAACAGTTCGATGCCACGTAAAGGTATTTGGAGTTCGACCAACGTTTGAGTAAACAAGTGACACAGTTCTGCATCTAGAAACGTAAAGAGAACAGAACATTTTTGCTGTTTATATACATCTTTGTTTCGTGTTTATATTATCTTTGAAGGATAGACAGAACTCACATATGTCAGAAGCAAATCTGACTTGTTCTCCATTGCAACCGATAATGAATTCTTGAACCTGATTAAATAATGGCTTGTAACTATCGGCGTTGGTTGTACCATTCGAATTGAGCAGCGTGAATTTCACACAGAGCACGGCTAGGATTCCTAATGAATGCTCTTGGAGGTTTAAGGTTTCAAGTACATTATCTAAGTGTTGTCCATTTTTAATAAGAACGTCGGTGTTTTTTGTTATTATCTCTTCCTTCAGTTCCCGAAAATTGCCTATGGAACGTAACAGTAGCATACGATACATAAAATATCACTTAATTCTATGTAGTACAATTTTGCAGTTTCCATACAGTCGGAAATAAATGAGCCGCCATTTTTGCAATTCGGTCAAACTTTGGAATATTTAAATAATTTTGTCAGACTTATAATATATAAATGCATAAATCTGCGGTTTAATTATACTCTTTCAGCTACAATTAGACTCATACCACTGTATCACAAATTATAAAAGACGAAAGCAATATATTTATATAGTAAATGATCCCATTTCTGTTCACGTCAGAATTACTACGTAAATTGAAACTCGTTTCCCTAATGGAAACATTTATTAAGCTAATGTTACTGAAAGTTTCTACTTCTGAATTAAAAATTCTTCTTCTTTTACTAATATCCATGGATCTTATTCCCAAATATAGATTATATAATGAAGAAACTATTATTACTCGTACTTGCCACCATCGTTGTCAGACCAAATTATAAGCATTACGACTAATCATAGTTTACCTGATTTAGTAACAATGATATCAAGCAATACTTACCTTCAAATTTATTAGTATAACTCAATTACTACTACACAAAACGATCACTTAAAACGAAAACAAGAACAAGAAAACTTAGTTTCTGAACTGATCATCTGAACACCAACACCATTATTTTCTATATATTTCAAACATCACTTAACATCTCTAAAAGAATTTTATAGGGTATATAAAATGGAATTGTAATAACTAGGCTACAGATTTTATGCATTTATAAGAACATAAAATATTCAGACATCATAAATACTGTTTATGATTCATAAAATTATTCTCAACACCAAAAGTTGAACGTAATACTTCAATAATTAAATAATAAAGAAAAGATATTGATCTAAAATATATTTTTTAATGTTTAAATCTATTTAAACGACTAAATGTACTTAAAATAATTAAATGAACTTTTTAAACAGACACCATGAATATTTTACATTCGAATAACAACCCTCGGTTTCATAATTACTCATTGATACAATTAGAAAGTCTGTTTATCGGAAGATTATGAATGGATTCGAAAAAAACGGCTCAAATTCTCCTATACATTGTACGATGGTAGATATACGTGACATAAATCGAATATCAGGATGACTCGAGGGGTAGTACGTCTCCGAAAAATATAAGAAAAATCCCGAACGGATGTTCAGCGAATATAAATGATTAAAAAATCATCGGGAATCATCCTGACATTCTAATATATAATCCAGTAGGATTACTCTTTTAGGTTAGGGAAACGAGAGTGCAGGGAGGTCCGAACCTCCGCCGTACCTTGTTTCGATAGCGTCCGCACGTTATTCACAAATTGTTCCAACGCTGACGCCATTATAAATGATTCCTTCTCATCACCACCTTCGCTCGGCGGCGAACCGTATTTACAGAAATTATCTTCAGGAATAAACGGATCGCCTAAGATGACGTTTTGAAACAGGCAACCGGAATATCTCTGCTCTGAAGCGTGTTACGAGAATAACCGGTGCTGCGCGGGACTCCATCTTCCGTTCCGAGAATCGTTCAATTTAAACCGAAAATCCATCAATAATATTCTCGGAGAACTGAATTAGGCAGTAGTCATTTAAATAGCAACGCTTTTATTGATTCCTTAACGAATTACAACCCCCTTCTCCTTCTTACACTTCATTACAAAAATACAAATATAAAAAACACTCAAAAAGACCTTCTTTGGACCATGTCGAACATTGTGAATTATGTGTAAAAACCAGAAACAAAATGGACTTAAAATGTAGAACGCAGCACTCATTCATTGCAAGCGAATGGGGTAGAATAATTG
>NW_017140296.1:14182-18555 GCF_001652005.2 Ceratina calcarata
TTAGGTGTTATAAATATATAAAATATGAAAATATATTGTTATAAACTGTTTAATTAAAAGCAATATGTCGTATGGCAGTCAAAACCCGAATTATTGTAGGAACTCCTTGGAGTAGCTTGATGGTTGCTAGGATATAAACGATTTCCAACAATCCCTGAAGAACCGCACCGTGCCGTTCGATTAATTATTCAGTAGTCGAATCGAAACAGAAGAGAAATGTCTAACGCGACGTATAACGAATTATGGAAAAACGCGCAAATCTCTTTGGAAGAAGTCCTGCAAGTGGACGCGAATTTGCAAAACGCGAAGCCGCAGAAGGATCGCAAGAAAGCTCATAATTTGGTCACAGAGTTGTACGTGAAATATATCATGATTTGCAATAAATTAGAACTGTGCTACGATCAGATAATTCAGCCACAGAAGAGAATGTTAATAAGACGGTTGTTAGACTCGTGCATCGGTAGAATTTTAGAATTGAAACACGAATTGGTCGAGATCGATCTCTCGGAGTATAGCTATTTCGACGACGTCCTGACGAGATTCAATGTCACTCCTCAGGAGGTGGAAATTCGTGTGCCTAAATATTTCAGACGCGAACGTTTGAACGAGATCGAGGAAAATCGAAGGTATATCGAAACTGTTTTAAAAAATATTGGCGCTTTGGACGGAGTAGTCGTGCCCAAAAAGATAACCGAGGCGGAGGCTGTGAGACTTATACAGGTGAAGAATAAGTAGAAGATACTCAAGATAAAGCACTGTAATCTTTAGAATAAATTCTATTCAAATTCTATTTACGTCACGCAGCTCCGTACGTAAAGTAATTAAAAGGATTGCCTGTGTTGGTATCGAACGAATATCCTATGTCAGGAGTTTTGTAGAAGCCAGTGGCTGAAAGACTGATCCTTTCAATATAAGCTTTAGATATCCAATCTTCCCAAGTCCCATTCGGTAAAATTAATTTTAGACAAATTTCTTTACACAGTATTCTTTCACAATGCAGTCATTTTTACTGCTTTGGGCAATATAGGTATATACTAAGTTTCAGTCTTTCTAGTGTTAATATTAGTTACATGATTGAATAACGTTAGGCTCATGAACGGGCTAGACAAGGTCGACTGAGATTTCAATTTATGAAAGAAATTCGTCAAATGAAAGAGAAATCTGCGATCAAAGCAGAGGCGGAGGTAAGAGACGAGACGAGCGAGAGGGCAGCTGTGATAAAGATTCAAAAAGTTTGGAGGGGATACGTGACCAGGTGCAAAATACGTAAAAGACGTCTGGAGGAGATGTTGTTAATCGGTATAATTTAAAAACCGTCGATATTTAGTCAAATCTATTTTTTCCTAATGCAAATTATGATCATTTCCTGTATTTTAAACAATGTCAAAAACGTGAAATTGCATTAGTATTCAAATGATCATAATTTGCATTAACGTGCAGAATAATAACTACTAAAGCAATTTTTCAATTTGAAACTACTTAAAATATAGGAAATACAGAAATANTTAGACAAATTTCTTTACACAGTATTCTTTCACAATGCAGTCATTTTTACTGCTTTGGGCAATATAGGTATATACTAAGTTTCAGTCTTTCTAGTGTTAATATTAGTTACATGATTGAATAACGTTAGGCTCATGAACGGGCTAGACAAGGTCGACTGAGATTTCAATTTATGAAAGAAATTCGTCAAATGAAAGAGAAATCTGCGATCAAAGCAGAGGCGGAGGTAAGAGACGAGACGAGCGAGAGGGCAGCTGTGATAAAGATTCAAAAAGTTTGGAGGGGATACGTGACCAGGTGCAAAATACGTAAAAGACGTCTGGAGGAGATGTTGTTAATCGGTATAATTTAAAAACCGTCGATATTTAGTCAAATCTATTTTTTCCTAATGCAAATTATGATCATTTCCTGTATTTTAAACAATGTCAAAAACGTGAAATTGCATTAGTATTCAAATGATCATAATTTGCATTAACGTGCAGAATAATAACTACTAAAGCAATTTTTCAATTTGAAACTACTTAAAATATAGGAAACACAGAAATATGGAAATTATCATTATGATCATTTGCATTAATAATAATAATACTCAAGCATGATCTCATGCATTTGCATTAATAATAATAATACTCAAGCAAGTTCACCTGGAGTATGAAACTTGTTTGAAATACAGGGATGCTTCAACCGAGTCAAGAGATAACAGAGAACGCTAGAAGGTGTGAAAAGATCAAAGAGCAAAGACACGAGAAGCAAACGAAATATCAAGAATTATACGAGAACATGATTACAGAAACGAAGGAAAAGATTCATAAAGAAAAAAGTGCTATAATCGAAGAGAACATAAGAGGCGAAATACGAAATTGGGTGAACACTTGTTTTCAGCAAACAGGAAAAATTCCTGATCTGCCGTCTGCGGAAAGCGGTGGTTCCAGAATCATATTCAGTCGACAGGTAGAACAGCCATAAAAATATATCGATAGAAACCAGGAATGATTAGGAAAATTTTAGGGAACCGAGAGTACGATTAGCAAATCTACAGTCGTGTCGTCGAAGGAGTCGAAGAGGTCGAAGAAGTCGAGATCGAAAAAAGACAGCGACGCTGAACAGTCAGAAGAGGAGACCGAACAAGGCTTCAAACCGATCCCTTCAAATTTCTTATCAGAATTGACTCATGCCAATCAAGAGTATCAGGAAGTGTGGAAAGACAAGGACGAATCGATGAACATGGAACAATTGCCATACTTGGACATGATCGAAAACGAGAAAACCAGAGAGGTGGAGGACGAAGTCAGAGTCATGGTCGATCAAGAACTCAGAGGTAATCGTCGAGAGGTAAAACATACTAAAATATAAATAATAATTAGCGCATAATAATCACTTTATAAAACTTTTTTTTATATAAGACGACATCGAAGCGTTGCAAAACGCGTTGGACAGGGACAAAGGTTTTAAGGGTAAACGCGGTAAGAAGCCTCAAAAGAGGGTGCGTCGTGGTGGGAAGAAGAATAAAAAGAGAAAGGAGAAGGACTTGACTCCAGACAGGACGAAAGAATCCTTGTTCGAGGAGCTACTGACTCAAGGGATCATTAAACTACATAAAGAAACATCGCTTACTGACTTTAAGGGAGAAAAATCGTTCATCAATTATGATTTAAGGGAGAAGGGAAAAGATCCCTTGCCGTCACTCGGTCAGATATAATTTATTATCAACATAACAAAATTGCGACTTTTTATGTAAATTAAACTATCTAAAATATAATTAGGGCAATGAATTATTTTATACATACACGTTGTTTGTATTACAATTTTAACACACTTGTGTTTCTTATAAATGCATAAAAATTGACAGTCTAATGATTTATTAATATTATACAGAATGTCATATAAATATCTCTTTTATTTATTTAATCAATTAATAGGAGACATAAGACAGTTGATAGCAGAATACTGCATTCTGCCTTTGGGAAATGATAATCTCCGGGAAATGACACCGCTGGTGAGATCAGTACTGATAGCTGGACCACATGGCAGTGGTAAAAAAATGCTAATAAACGCAATTTGCACAGAACTCGGAGCTACTCTATTCGATATCACGCCAGCGAATATTGCTGGCAAGTATCCCGGCAAGTCAGGATTAATTATGCTCGTTCATTTAATATCAAAGGTGATTCCCAGAATATTCACAGCCATTAAATTGTAAAACAATAGAAATAGAAAATTTACTAAAGCTAAATGAATCTCGTACAAGATACCAAATATTAATAAAAAAAAGAGTATTCAGAGTTCGTGAAATTCTTTTCATAAAAGACAATCTTTCTTATTTTTATAATAAGGTATCGCGTTTGTTGCAACCATCGGTGATATTTATGGACGGCGCAGAGAAACCATTTATGAAAAAGATTCCAAAGACGGACAAGACAGATCCGAAACGTTTGAAAAAGGATCTGCCGAAGTTAGTGAAGAATATTACAAACGAGGACAGAGTGATCCTCGTTGGGATTTCAAACTCGCCATGGGAAGGAGATCCGAAACTTTTGTATCAAACGTACGACAAAGTGATATACGTTCCCAGGCCAGACTACGGGACCATGTCTCTAATATGGAAGGATTTACTGTACAAAGTGTGTAAAAAAAAACATGACTTCATAGATTTCTTCGTAAAACAGTTTTATTTATTCTTTTACAGCATTCTGGAATTAACAGGCATTTCGATACGTCGGCGATGGCTAAAATTTGCGATGGTTTCACTATAGGAGATGTACTAGCATCGATTAATGAGGTCTGAAAGAATTATTATCATTATGATGTAATTATCGTTTAAGGATTTATTGGCTATACAATCAATTCCAAAAGTTTATGCACTTTAGAAA
>NW_017140296.1:19273-20973 GCF_001652005.2 Ceratina calcarata
AATTATAGGAAATGCGTTTTTCTAAGGTACATAAACTTTTGGGATTGATTGTATAGCCAATACATCATTAATTATCGGTAACAGGTGATGAGCACGAAACGAATAGTACAATTACGAACTCATCCCTTGACACATGGCGAACTGATAAACGCGTTGAGCACGAGGGATCCTGTTTACTGCGAAGAAGAAGATGCGTTTTTAGGTTTGTACAAATTATCATGTACATATGTATTACACTTTAAATGCCAGGCAATGTCACACAATGCCTGCCTAAAGGGCAGTGTTACGCTTTTGGAAGGAAGAAATGGCAGGTTGCACAGCGATTTAGCTTCGTGTAGCTAATGAATGATTAGGGTTTTTGATTAGGAACGCATCGATTAAGGCTTTTCACTTTCACTTCGTAAATTACACGCTTCGTCCTCCATCCTCCTTATTCATGTAAACTGCACAAGCGGAACGTATCCACTTCCCGGTTCCTGAACGTCTTTGATGGCTTAGGGCAGTCATGCTTATCCTTTTTTTCTCCGGATCACGTATGTACATACGTTTTATGTTTCCTACGTTCGGGTCGAACATGGAACATCGAATACTGAGTTTATTTAACAGAATGAAAGGGGTTCGTCTGCGTTACCACAGATACGGTTGAGTATGGCTGATCTGGAATCGAAGACGTTTTACTCCTCCGCATTCGACGTGTTAATAATGCAGATTTAATTGCAGCGTGGCTGGCGAAAACGCCGATATACCGCAAGAAGCAACGAGCCCTCGAACTGGAACGCCAGAAGCTGGAAGAGGCGAACGAGAGAAAGAAGAGAAAGGGGAAAAAATCTTTATGATTGTACATATCTATGTATTTTTTTTCTATGTGAATTCGTCAGTTTATGTAAGTATGATATTATAATGTGTACATCTCTGTCGCAATCCGCTGACTGTGTGTTAGTTCTGATTAATAATTACGGATCGTAACTTCGTGTTAAGATAACGAGCGATTAAACGAAATATTCCGCGGTTAATCGCGACTCCACTTAGAATGAATCATTTTTATCACTTCTTTTTCCACGCTGACAAGTTTGAACATTGACACGATTTTCAATATCGTTTCCAAATTTATTCAACGAGGAAAGAACTCACATAAATGATTCACTTTATTTTTTCAATATTTCATTATTCTCATGGCTGGTTTATGAAACATGCTTTACTTATAGCACGTATTGTACATATTATACTAGATTACGTGAGCCTCTAAGGTCAGGCCGGACACAGAAAAATATCATGCTAGTTTTATTATCGACAACTTGTAATTGCTTTTTATCGGGACGCATATAATAATATGTAACTATTAACTAGTTTATGACTGTAATAATCTGACATACTACTCTTTGAAAAAGGAGTCGACCTACGTACGAGTAGTACACTGTTTACGCGTTGCGATCATTACTTTGCAAAGATTGTTCAAGTATTGAAAGATCAACAATTTAAATGATGCCAGACGAAAAACTTTTGCACTCGTTTCGTTTAATAGGCAGCTTATACAACAACTCCTATAAATTCTGATATAAATTAAATTTTTTTCATCAAATCTGTGAAGTGAGATGATCGAACGAGTAAATGTTTGCACATGTAATAAATTGAAAATAAATATTTATTACGTGGTACTTGATTGTATTGAAAAATATATGAAACATTCGTACGATATCCCT
>NW_017140296.1:21765-24754 GCF_001652005.2 Ceratina calcarata
ATGAATGTGGAAATGATAATATACATTTAATAATGAAATCTTCACTTCATATTCTTATTTTAAAATAAGTCCTCTCTACGTTACCCAAATGGCGAATGAATTCCTATAGACTTCTGTTCATTTCTGTTTATGACAAATTCGTATTATTTCATATTTTTCTTTATATTAAAACAGTACATACATGTACTGAGTACTGAAATTATAGAATTATCATTTATAAATAATGGAGACATCATGATACTAGTAATTATTGTAAGTCGGATACCAAAAATAGTTCACTTGCCCATGAATAATAATGGCCTGCATGCACATTTATTATCATAAATTTAAATTTTATCTGAATAATTTTTCATTCAAAATTTATAGTTTAAAGCTTAAACTTTAGACTTTGGAAGTAATCAAGTATAAATGACCTATGGTAAAAAATAATATGTTTGACCTGGTATAAAATTGAAATAATGACGTACAAATTCTTTTTACCACTAAATCAATAAAGTTTATGTATACATATACATATGCATGTGTATCTGTTTATGCGTGACGAATCGCTTAGATGTTATCAATTTGTCGAAAACTTCTCCGATCAACTTTTCATACTACGACCAGTAGACATAAGCATGCACGTTTCGTAATTAGTATTAATTAGCGGACGTATTTCGTAATTAGTACGAGGATATTTATATAGCTTTCTTTCAGAACGTGCGATCCGCATGGTTGATGGCCTCATCGTGCCAGAGCGATAACAGATCCGATAATCGATCTCTGTAGTCACATAATCGTCGCGTGTTAATCGTAATTTCATCATTTCGCCTACTCAGGGTTGCATACGCGTTCCACCCTCCCTCGTACGTAAATGACAACTCCTCGATATTTTTGCATCCTCTAAATACATCGCGCTGTACGTATTCACATGCTGATTCAGAGATAATGGGATTCCCAATCTATTGATATAATCTTCGATAAAATAATCACGTTGAGGTCGATCTTTATTCCGCTTTCGATAGTCGTCCAGACAGGATATGAAGTCTGAGAAGAATGAATAATGTGATCCATAAAAAATGGACATTTTTTATTACCGATTGACTTGAAAATGTGCTCTTGTCTTTCAGGAAAAAATCAAATCAAACACGACGAATAATAATAATAATAATAATAATGCTTATTACACATCGTTTCCAACTGTTTCCCTTTTCCTCGTTCGACACTCAGTACCTTCAATATTCCCACGAGTATGTTCGTCTGTCTGAATCTTAACCCTTTCACTATGAAAGGCGTAAATATACTTCCTGAAAAGTCCATCGATATATACGAGAGACGTAAACATACGCCATCGCAATGAACGTCCATGTTATTTATTTTACATGATTATTTCGAAGTCGCGCCACAGTGAAAGGGTTAATTAACATTATTTTTATATAAAATAATAAATATTTCTTTAAACATCATAAATAAACGTCCATCTTTTAATACTTTGTACATTAATTACTATGACAAACTATGTTAATAAAATATTCCTATAAATGGATAGAATTAATTAGATGAGTAAATTTAAATTTAATTAGATGATTAAAATTAATTAGATTAATAAATAGAATGAATGGCCCTAGGAATAATTTGGCCATTTCTGCGTTACTACAAATAATAAGACTGATGCGTGTGTTCTCAGCTGACGATTGCGATCCGGCCTGTTTTTATTCAACGAATGCGTGCGCCCCTTTTGTAAGGGAGCTAAGTAGGATGCCACTGTTAGCTTCGGATCGCGGCACAAAAGTCTTGTTAACTCTACGCTCTTATACAGAACGCGTACGTTTCTTTCCTCGGTTCACGTGATGTAACACGCGGCTGATGACAGGCTTCTAAGCAACGGCAAAGACCTTTTCAAAATGTTATCGATGAACCAGGGGTTGGTGGGAGGGAGGGAGGTAGACAGAATAATATTTTCGGTGCTCAATTTATGGATAATTGGCCACGTGAAAATGACCACACGAAGTCTCATAGCCATAGCACACTCAGATGGTCGAATAAACAATTAATTTATATAAATAAGAATGAGAATAATATTTTATATTATAGAATAAGAATTATTATAAAATAAGAATTTGAATAAGTGCAGAAATTATGTTGATTGATTGATCAGGCTAATGGTCAGGGTTACGGCATGTAAAACAAATCGTACGATATGAAAAATTAGAATTTAAAATGCACTACAAGATCGGATGAAAAAAATGAATAAATATTGCGTTTCATGAAATTATTCCATCGAATAATCACAGAACTGCATCTGAATGATTAAATTATTGATACACAAATTGATAGAATATTTCATATAACGATTGATACAACAACTTTTATAATAAATAATACACACATACATCTATAATACATCGATATGAAATCAGGGTTGCAGATAAACGATCAAATCTTTAATTTAATTGAACACCGGCTTATAATTAACGTTTGGCTTTTGACTTTTGACTGATGAGTAATTAAGAACTGAAGTTGTTTAATTAGCTGATGGGAGGAGAAATTTGAATTTCAAGTATTGTCGATTGAGTTTTACAGAAATTTAATCAGTAGTTATTAATAGAGCGATTAAAAGATTTGTAACCATCGCTAAAATAATTCTATCAATCAATGGAATCCATGAATGAATAAGTGCAGTTCTTGATAAAAGAAAGATAGTCTTGTACTATAATACACAAAGTGTATAATCTCAAAGTCCCACTCAATGGCCGGTGTGCATAGTCGCTACTTATTTCTAAGATCGCATTAAGCATTTGCTATTCTTGTCTATACCACATTTCCAGTTTCTGTTGTGTACAGGAAACAGGAAAGCAAATATTAAGCAAAAGCAAAGGTGAGGTTCTTAAAAATAAGTAACTGAATGATAATTTGAATACCGGCTAAATGTCTATAAATATAGAACTGGCTTAAAGTCGCCTTTATGGTAAGTATCGTACATCGATGTATAATAGTATAGTTAATATAC
>NW_017140296.1:25673-30395 GCF_001652005.2 Ceratina calcarata
TAATAAATAATACACACATACATCTATAATACATCGATATGAAATCAGGGTTGCAGATAAACGATCAAATCTTTAATTTAATTGAACACCGGCTTATAATTAACGTTTGGCTTTTGACTTTTGACTGATGAGTAATTAAGAACTGAAGTTGTTTAATTAGCTGATGGGAGGAGAAATTTGAATTTCAAGTATTGTCGATTGAGTTTTACAGAAATTTAATCAGTAGTTATTAATAGAGCGATTAAAAGATTTGTAACCATCGCTAAAATAATTCTATCAATCAATGGAATCCATGAATGAATAAGTGCAGTTCTTGATAAAAGAAAGATAGTCTTGTACTATAATACACAAAGTGTATAATCTCAAAGTCCCACTCAATGGCCGGTGTGCATAGTCGCTACTTATTTCTAAGATCGCATTAAGCATTTGCTATTCTTGTCTATACCACATTTCCAGTTTCTGTTGTGTACAGGAAACAGGAAAGCAAATATTAAGCAAAAGCAAAGGTGAGGTTCTTAAAAATAAGTAACTGAATGATAATTTGAATACCGGCTAAATGTCTATAAATATAGAACTGGCTTAAAGTCGCCTTTATGGTAAGTATCGTACATCGATGTATAATAGTATAGTTAATATACTTTCATCCATGAATAAATAAATTACAGTATCCTATAAGAAAAGTCGTTTAATATCAAAATTAATAATTCTAAATACCAAGTGAATACATAAATGTATAATAATATAGTTAATATAATTTCATCCATGAATAAATAAATTACAGTATCCTGTAAGAAAAATCGTTTAATATCAAAATGTATAATTCTGAATACTAAGTGAATACATCGATGTATAATAATATAGTTAATATAATTTCATCCATGAATAAATAAATTACAGTATCCTGTAAGAAAAATCGTTTAATATCAAAATTTATAATTCTGAATACCAAGTGAATACATTGATGTATAATAAGAGTTAATACAATTTCTTCTATAAATGAATAAATCCAGTATCCTATAAAAGAAGTCGACTGATATAAAAATGTATAATTTCGAATATCAAATGAATACATCGATGTATAATAAGAGTTAATATAATTTTATCCATAAATGAATAAATGCAGTATTCTGTACGAAAATTCATTTAATATCAAAATGTATAATTCTGAATACCTAATGAATATTATCTATTTTGTTGATGATTTTGATCTATAAATGAATAAATGCAGTACCCTATCAGAAAAGTCGTTTAATATCAAATTGTATAATTCTGAATACCTAATGAATATTATCTATTTTGTTTTTTAATTTTATCTATAAATGAATAAATGCAGTATTCTATAAGAAAATTCGTTTAATATCAAAATGTATAATTCTGAATATCAAATGAATATTATCTATTTTGTTTTTGAATTTTATCTATAAATGAATAAATGCAGTATTCTATAACAAAAATCGTCTAATATAAAAATGTATAATTCTAAATACCGAATGAATACCTCGTTGGTAGAATCCGAAATTTTGTAAGAACTTAACAGAGTCCCGTGAATGGCCCGATGGGACAGTCTAATGGTATCGTATATTAGGAAATCCGACGATTACGTTACTGCACTAGAACGATATCGATCCCCGCCGTCACTCGTCCGCGGCGAACGATTCCATGGGCGAGGAGTTATCGTCGAAGATAATGCGTGAGATTACGTAAAAAGAAAAGAAAGGAAAGAAGTGCGACAGGTTCGACATGTGACATCTGCATGCGTGCGGCTGGTTCTAGCGTGGCCTAGCGTGTACATACGTCAGGTCGGACGTTTGTCAGCTGAAAGAATTAAATGCGCTTCGGCGGAACGGCGGAATATTCGTAACAGAAGACGAGAACGCCGGTCCATGTTACTGCGCCTGCGTATTAAAAACGGTTACTCCTATTGGTCGTTACCACATGGTCTGATGTCAGACCATACCATAGGGTCTGTCCAATTCAATAATAACGAGATGCTCACGAGCTAGACGCTAGCCAGTTCTCTACGACGTGCCCGCGACGCTTGTAACCAGTTCCAACGAGGCGAACGTGAAATAATCGCATGTCGCGTATTTCACGGTTAACTTACAGTTTAAACATCGGTCAAGCTACTCGTAGATTTTTGTTAATTAAACGCCGGTCGGTAAACCTCCGCAACGAACATTTATTTCCGGGGGTGCAACATTAGGCAACGAAGGATTCATCGGTCGGAAAGGGACGTTCTCAGGATTATATTTCACGTGCGAGGTAAGCGGGTCTCATAGTGCTTCGCTTCACATCCGGCACGAATCGATACGCAAAATATTCGCTTGAAAATTTATCAAACCAATTCATCCAGAAATAACAATTTTTAGGTCCCGACCAGTCGAGGGGAATTTAACTATTGAAAACGCGAATTCTATCATTCCGCTGTTCTGTTATGAAAAAAACCGTTAGGACACCTAGTCTCCTTCGACTGTTATCATTTCCTATGATTCACCAGCAAATATTTACCTTCGCGGAATATTATGGTTGAAAAAAAATGTAAAACGCGATCGTGATCCGTCGGTTTCGTGACACACGGATTAAAGAGAGAGACCGAATTCGATTGGTTTACGTGGTTGGGCCGACGTAATAGGTTCACCGTAACGGTAAACGGGTTGCCCGTGAACAATTACTCCGTTCAGTCTCCGAAATCAATCGTCGAATCGCACGACGTTACACCGTTTCCGGTGTTCGTTTGAATAACCGAGGAATCGGCTGAATTGGCTGCGTCGAAAAAGACTGCGGCTGCATTATTCCAAAGCCTGATCGAATTTCAATTAACGAATTCCACAGCCACGTGAATCGCGAAACCTCTCTGAATGACAAAGACAGTATATTTTCTCACTTGGAAAATTGAATTTTAATTTGTTTACGGATGTAAATCCTTTGGATGTAAATTTCTTTTCACGACAGCTCGCAAGTTGAACATTGTGTCACGTGTGACGTTAAAAATTGAGTAAACTCTTATATACTACTGCGTCGTGCCATGCTCAACTGCTGTGACAAGTTTCTGTTTACCACACTTTCTTACCGAATACCGTTCAACAGGAATTAGTTTTTAGGAAAAAGGGCAGACGATTGTTGTGATACATTTTAGTGTCCCTCAACGCTGGACGCATTGGCAAAAATTTATTAACTGCTGGACGCATTGGCAAAAATTTATTAACTGCTGGACGCATTGGCAAGAATTTACGTAAATTCATATTCAATCGGAATGACAAGTAATTTCAATGTGAATCATGTCACGGAATTATTGAATCAGTCTTTTTTCGTTAACTGACAATTAAAAGTTTTATTCTATCTTCTAAAACAGACTGTAGGGACACCCTGTATAAAATTCAAACTATTCGCAATAAACAGTTTTTTTTTTTAATATAAAACTGTGTTTTATATAAATTACAAGCATTTCCAACCATTTGGTATCAAATTATGACTCCGTAGATTTATAATTCGTGACACGTGTAGATTCCGCGTTTAAGCAAATATTGAATATAAAAAAACGTCACTAGGTGATGTAACGAATTTTACATTCGGTGATTTTATTAATATATGATAATGATTCGTTGTAAAGTTCACGCTAGAAGTCGATAAAACTTGACCACGTACACACATCGATGCGAGCTGTACGCTATCTGTAAGTTCTGAGTACGTAACTAGAATCACTTCGATTTTAATCCGTAATAACTTTAGCGAAAATTGGTTCAAATGAACGTTGTACGGTTTCAAGAGAGACATAATTTGATATTACTGTCGTTAGTAGAAACGTAAAGGTAAAACATAGAATAGAAGCGTTAAAAAAAAAAATAGTTGTCGGTACATTATTTTTGATATTACTATCGTTAGAAGAGACATCAAGGTAAATGTAAAATAGAAGCGATAAAATAAAATAGTTGCCGTTACATTATTTTGATATCACTATCGTTAGAAGAGACATTAAGATAAACGTAAAATAGAAGCGATAAAAAATAAATAGTCGATAAAAAAGTTGATTTCGTTTTATATGAAGTCTTTCAAAGTTATCGAGGTACTTTTAATCTACGTTTGTAGAAGAATTCTATATTGATGATTCTGGTTATTTTAGTTTGCCTGCACCTGGCGACACGTGATCGACTCATGCTGAATAGTCATCGTTCGTCTAGCAGATCTATCTGTTCTTCATGATAGAATCGCGCGAATTTACGAACGCGTGTGATAAAAATGATATCAGCCAGATTAGATACCTAATTAATCTTGGAACGTGGTGTTCATCTTCGTTCCGCGCAAGGTCAATTATATTATTTAATCGGTTATGCAATTAATCGACTGAAGAAAGTCCGATAATGAATTATGTATGCAACCGTGAAAGTAACAAATCCTCTGTTTACGTCGCAGATAATTAATGTCGTACACCTTAACACCTGATATCATTTACATCTGATAACCATCAGAATGCACAATCGAAGTGCGTAATCGAATTTCCGCTGTAATTGTTAGTAGACTGCTTTAGGCGATTGTTAGGAAAATTTAGTACGCACGTGAGAAATGTTAATATGTATATGTATGATAATGTCCCAATTTCTAACCCTGTCCCAGTTTCTACTAACGGCTCTGTTTATGTAATCGTTTTATGCGTAAACTGAAATCAGTGAGTAGAAATTAAACCTACCAGAGCGATTAAATGGCCGCTTTTGACATTATTTTTTA
>NW_017140296.1:30973-33267 GCF_001652005.2 Ceratina calcarata
TATTTCACGTGACGCTCTAAGAGTGTTAGAAGTGCGATAATATTTCTAAATAAACTTTGCTTCGATGCTATCACCTGTTTTTAACTTGGTTACGTTGTGATCGTTTGAATTATAATTTTATGAACTGATATCCATTGAAATTGTTTCACGTGACGCTCTGAAAGTGTTAGAAATGCGATAGCATTCTAAATTTTACTATCACCTGTTTTTTTACTTGGTTACGTCATGACCGTTTGAATTATAATTAAATTACGAACTGATATTCATTGAAATTGTTTCACATGACGTTCTGAAAACGTTAGAAGCGCGATAGTATTTCTAAACTTCGTTTAGACACTATCAGCTGTTTTTTACTTGGTCACGTCATGACCGTTTGAATTAAAATTAAATTACGAACTGATATTCACTAAAATTGTTTTACATGACGTTCTGAACTGCGACAGTATTTCTAAACGTCGCTTTGATACTATCACCTGTTTTTTACCTGCTTACGTCATGACCGTTAGAATTAAATTGCTAATCGATAATTTGCTGTCTGACAATTTGCGTTTCCTCGAAATTGTCTTATATTTCGTTGTGAAAACGTAGTCCGATAATGCTTGCAGATAAACTTCGCCCCGAAGGCTATTCGTATTGACTTACCTGGTCCGATCGTGGCTTGCGTATTCGCGGAACACTCGTAAATCTCTGTAAACCTAAATGACGCGTTAGAAGCATACGTGCGATCATCACCACGCATTGCGTTTGCGTACATATGCAGATAGAGTGGTGAGACATTTCGGTCGTCGAAATTTCAGAATGATAAGAAAAACAAAAAAAAAAGAAGAAATGTCGTAACTATTACAACCGTCTGCGAGATTATTCGTAGACACGAGATTAAAAAGAGAAACGTACGATAGTCAGCGAGTATCGCGCGTGACAGATGAAAAAACTGTGCACGCGGCCAATAAATGTCTGAAAACGTTGAGAAAAAATTCTGATCGGTAGATAACCTCGGCTATACATATAGAACTTTTTATATGGTCACACGATATCAAGATAGAAAGACTAGAAAGATTTTAGTCGACTTACACAGTTCAACAAGTTCAAGTTCAACTTGCATAATATCTCATTATCATTTTTAACGTGCCAAGGAGAATAGGTATAAAGCTCGCGCGTAAAACGGTTTCCTCGTTCGCGAATAATAATTAACAGGGGCTTATCAGACAACGAGAAGAATGAAAAAAAAATGTAGACGTTCGTAGACGAAACGATCGATCATCCGGAATTATTCAAACGATCAGATAAAAATAATCCACCTACTGTTCTACTTATCTACTGTAATTAACAACCATTTGCATTAATAATCCATAATGCGAAAAAAATAGTTTCCTTTAACTATAGCCGCCTTCGTCCATTTCACTGTTAGACAACGGAAGGGTGACGAAGCGTGCGGATGATAAACGATATTCCGTACTTTTTAATACGATCGTAATTACATAAGACCAGTAGGTGTATCTCATGTATCACGCGATCATTAATTTAATCGTGAACCCGTGTCAATCAGGCGCAGCGTCTTCCGAGCGCGATATTAAAACGATAACAAGATGTACAACTAATTCGTTTACGTTTTATCAGTAGATTATTACATAATTCTGCTAATAAAATGTTAACGTACGCTAGAAAGCGATATAATTACGATCCGCGTCTGGGGTCAGGTCAACACGTGGTACATCGCGCGATTTAATCGTCGCCGATCGGAATAATCTCGACTAAGATGGAGGAACATTAATTCTTCTGGTTATTCATACATAAGTACATATCCCTCGTGCCGTCGGGTGACGCAAAGTCCGAACCAATTGACGTCGAATGAATTTCTAATAATATGATATTCCTTCGTAACCGTGCATACGTATTTATCTCTCGGCTATGACAAACATAATCTCGTTCCCTAATTGCGAAAATTGTCTCTCACACGTAACACCGAATTTTTTACGCTCGATCGTTACTGCGACTCGGGTGTAGGAGATTTTTTTTAAGGTATCGCCGCGCATCGGATGAGGGTGGGGACGATGGTAACTGCGGCCGAGGGCAGAAGTGCATATAAAGTCGGCGTTAAATTGATTTATCCCAAAGTGAATCCAATTGAAATCACTCAATTAATCGCGTGTCGAGGAGAGGCGGATAGTTACCGCAGCATAATATGATCACCGAGACAGGCAAAGATTCAAGGAAATAGTCTCCATCCTTGCCCTACATTCATAGAATTTCAGATTAGGATAAAAAGTTTGTCATCGGTCATATAATTTTTATAT
>NW_017140296.1:33338-43679 GCF_001652005.2 Ceratina calcarata
ACTGCTTTGGGCAATATAGGTATATACTAAGTTTCAGTCTTTCTAGTGTTAAACATGATTTTTTTATTGTTTATGTCCAGCTTACAGTCCACTAGGCTCTCACGTCCGATAGATTCTGCGAGGGTAAACGAGCTGATTAAATATTTGTCAAAATGCCAGCTCAGTCCGAAAGTGCAAACAGTCCCATCGTAAGGGAACCGACTATAATGAACGGAGACAATGGCCCGTACAATGTTCAAGATGAAGTCGTTATCAGCGGTTTCTCAGGTAAATTATTCTGTTACATTTTATGTGTAATTATATTTTTACGATTTATGGTAAACGTTTAATCGTTTCTTTTTTTTTAAAGGCCGCTACCCAGAGTCTGAGAACGTAGAAGAATTTAAGAATAACTTATTCGAAGGCATAGACATGGTGACTGACGATGCACGTCGATGGCCTGCCGGTCTCTACGGTTTGCCTTTGAGAACTGGTAAACTGAAGGATCTTACATCGTTCGATTCCACTTTCTTCGGTGTCCACGCGAAACAGGCTCACGTGATGGACCCACAAATGCGTCTGTTCCTCGAAGCGACTTACGAAGCGATCATAGACGCTGGTACCAACCCAAACGAGATTAGGGGAAGCAAAACTGGCGTGTTCATCGGTGTGTCGACGTCCGAATCAGAAGAATTCTGGAGCAAAGATCCAGATGAAGTAAACGGTTGGTATATATTTAATACCTCTGTTTATTAGGTTTGTTGTAATCTAAAGTAGAGAAATTGACAATGTTGTAATCTAAAGTAGAGAAATTGAAAATGTTGTAATCTAAAGTAGTGAAATTGTAAAATTCAATTGAATTGAAAAGAAATTGACAAAAATCTTGTAAATCAAGAACGATTTTAACTCATACCTCGTGAATTGAAACGAATTTTGCATTAGATAAATTGATTAATTGCAGGATATGGATTAACCGGTTGCAGCAAGTCGATGTTCGCCAACAGGATTTCATACACGTTCGATTTCAAAGGGCCTAGTTACGCACTGGACACCGCGTGCTCTTCGTCGATGTACGCGATGCACCAAGCGATATCCGCGATACGTGCGGGCGAGTGCGACGCAGCGATCGTCGGTGGTTGCAATCTATTACTGAAACCCACCACTTCCCTCCAGTTCCACAGGCTAAGCATGTTATCCCCTGACGGCACGTGCAGAGCTTTCGACGCCGACGGCAAGGGCTACGTCAGATCGGAAGCGGTGTCGGTCTTGTTCCTACAGAAAGCGAAGAACGCACGTAGAATATACGCGACCGTTGTACATTCCAAGACGAATACGGACGGTAATAAAGTACAGGGAATCACGTTCCCCAGCGGAGAAGTACAGAATCAATTGTTACGCGAGGTTTACGCGGAAGCTGGTATCAATCCCGCCGACGTGTCGTACGTGGAGGCTCACGGGACCGGGACCAAGGCCGGAGACCCTCAAGAAATCAATTCGATCGCGAGCCTCTTCTGCAAGGGTAGAAAAACGCCTCTTTTACTCGGTTCCGTCAAATCCAACATGGGCCACTCCGAGGCAGCCAGTGGAGTCTGTTCCGTATCGAAGCTGCTGATCGCTATGGAAGCTGGCATGATTCCCGGCAATCTGCACTTCAAGTCGCCGAACACAGACATACCATCGTTGACCGACGGAAGTATACAAGTCGTGGATAAGAACACACCATGGAAAGGTGGCCTCGTAGCTTTGAATTCCTTCGGTTTCGGCGGTGCCAACGCTCACCTTCTGTTCCGTACCAATCCGAAACCGAAATTATCCCCCGTTCTTGATAGCAAAATACCGAAAATGGTGACGGTGTCTGGTCGCACTGAGGAGGCAGTAGAACTGCTTCTAGCCAAGGCGAAGGAAAACGAGAACGACGACGAATTCTTGGCACTGCTTCACGATATTCATTCAAGCAACATCGCCGGTCATCTCTACCGAGGATATGCAGTAATGGGAAACGTCAACACTCGGGAAGTTAGCTCGATAACCAGCTCGCAGAAACGTCCGATTTGGTATGTGTTCTCCGGAATGGGATCCCAATGGGCAGGCATGGCCAGAGAGCTACTCTGCATCGACACATTCCACAGAAGTTTGCAAAAATGCGCTGACGCCATTAAACCGGAAGGAATCGATTTAATGAATCTTATTCTAAACGGAACTCCTGACACCTTTGAGAATGTTTTACACTCGTTCGTCTCGATCGCCGCTATCCAAGTGGCTCTCGTGGACTTACTGAGCTTCCTGGGAATCCAGCCCGACGGTATCATCGGACATTCCGTCGGAGAGTTGGGATGTGCTTACGCAGACGGTACTTTCACACCGGAGCAAACCGTAGTAGCCGCCTATTGGAGAGGCAAGTCGATCCTGGACGCTAATTTAGAACCGGGAGGTATGGCAGCTGTAGGTTTGAGTTGGGACCAAGTGGCAGCTCGATGCCCACCGGATATCGTCCCAGCCTGCAACAATTCCAGCGACTCCGTGACAGTTTCTGGTCCAGTGGAATCCATCCGTAAATTCGCGGAAACGTTGAAGAAGGAGAACATCTTCGCGAAAGTAGTGCACAGCTCTGGCGTCGCGTTCCACAGCAAATACATTTCCCCTGTAGGACCCAGACTCCGTGCCGTCATGGAGAAGATCATTCCAAACCCGAAACCGAGGACCGCAAGATGGGTGTCCACTTCTATACCTCACTCAGCCTGGGGAACTCCGTTGGCGCAGTACAGCAGTGCTGCTTACCACGTGAACAATCTGTTATCACCGGTGCTGTTCCATCAGACGCTGTCCCACATCCCAGAGAATGCGATAACCATCGAAATCGCGCCTCATTGTCTGCTTCAAGCAATCCTCCGTAGATCGTTGGACCCGTCCGTGGTCAACATCGGCCTACACAAGCGCGATCACTCGAATAATCTCGCTTTCCTGTTGGAGAACCTTGGAAAATTGTACAACGCTGGAGGCCTGCCGCAACTGTCCAAGTTGTATCCACCTGTTACTTACCCGGTCGGTCGTGGCACGCCGATGCTCAATTCTCTCGTGCAGTGGGATCATTCCGTGGAATGGAACGTAGCTAATTTCGGATCGAAAGCAGTTTCCTCTGGAGAAATGGTGATCGAGGTAGACTTAGCCAAGGAAAACGACGCTTTCATCGCTGGACACGTGATCGACGGAAGAGTACTCTTCCCCGCTACTGGATATTTAGTGCTGGTCTGGAAGACATTCGCGAAACTTCGAGGGGTCGATTATGAGAAGATGCCGGTCACTTTTGAGAACGTCAAGTTCCAGAGAGCCACCATCATGCCGAAAGAAGGCTCTGTGAAATTCTTGATCAACATCTTCATCGGAACTGGAGAGTTCGAGATCTGCGAGAACGGATCCGTGGCTGTATCTGGTACCATCTCTGTGCCGGAGAACGTTGACAAGATGCTGTTGAACCTGCCTGTACCTATTGTTAAAAACGAACGCGATTTATTGGAGCTGAACAAGAACGACATTTATAAGGAGCTGAGATTGAGGGGATACGATTACACTGGCGTATTCCAAGGAATAAAATCTGCTCATAATCGCGGCCAGGTTGGCAAGCTCCTTTGGAATAATTGGATCGCATTTATGGATACCATGCTTCAGTTCTCTATCCTTGAGAAGGATTCCAGAGGATTGTACGTGCCAGTTCGTTTGCAGTACGCCGCTATTAACCCAATGGCTCATTTGGAATTCGTAGAAAATTACAATCAAGAAGAAGGCGTTCCTGTGTTCTCTTATTCGAACATCGGCGTCGTTAAATCTGGCGGTATTGAGATTAGAAAGATGAAGGCTTCATTGGTTGGCAAGAAACAGCAGCCTCAGACGCCTAAATATGAAAGGCAGATATTCGTACCGTACGAAAATATGCAACCCCTGGTGCAAGATCCTGAAAAGGCTAGACTGAATGCTCTGACCGTGCTCCTGCAAATCGTGCGTGAGAACACGCCTGGAATTAAAATCAAAGTGGTCGAGGCTGGTGGTGAACGACCCGTGGAATCTTTACTGACTTCGAATATACTGGATATCTTTTATGGCGAACCTCTCCTCACTGTAAGCTCGAGTTTATTTTATTTTACTTGTTTGAAAGTTGTTTTAATAATTTCTTCTAATTAAGCTAATAATTTTCGTGTCTATTTTTCCAGGTCGATTTGCAAGTGGCTACGTCAGGGTCGGTCGATGATTATAGCAGCTTGGAACCATTGGGAGTCAAGGTCGTATCGCGTGACGAAGAGGTCGCACCTGTTGGTCAAGAATTACATCTCGTCGTGGCCGGCAATTTGTTGTCCACCAACGCGACGAATTCTTTGGTGAACCTGACCAACAGCTTGAAGGTCGGAGGTTTTCTGCTGCTGGAAGAAACGACTTCGTCTACCAGTGTTCCGACGAATGAATTGGTCTTCGTTGCCAAGCAAGTCGTGGTCGGAAGAACTTACTTGCTGTACAAGAAGGTCGAAGAAATGTCGTCGCCTACGATCTTGCAAATAACCGAGAAGAACTTCAAATGGCTCGAAGGTGTCAAAGCAGCTTTGAAAAAAGCCGCGTCTGAGAATCAGGAACTTCTGCTGGTCAGCCAGGGCGAGGAGTTGCTCGGTATGACTGGATTCATGAACTGTCTTCGCCGCGAGGAGGGCGGCACGAAGGCCCGTTACGTCTTCATCCAAGACAAGAACGCCCCTAAGTTCAACCTGAACGATAAATTCTACGCTCAACAACTGAACAAGCAGCTGGTAGCTAACGTCCTCAAAGGTGGAAACTGGGGAAGCTACAGACACTTGCCACTGGATCAACAAAACGCAGCGTCGTCTCTTCAAGTCGAGCACGCTTACATCAACGCATTGGTCAGAGGCGACCTGAGCAGCTTAAGATGGATCGAAAGTCCACTTAGCTACTACCAACCAGAAAAATCGTCGACCACAGAACTCTGCTCTGTCTACTACGCCCCGTTGAACTTCCGAGACATCATGTTAGCCAGTGGAAAACTGCCTCCAGACGCTCTGCCCGGAAATCTAGCGAACCAAGACTGTATCTTAGGTCTCGAGTTCTCCGGACGGAATTCAAAGGGACAGAGGATCATGGCCATGGTCCCAGCACGCGGTTTGGCGACCACGGTCGTAGCCGACACCGGATTCATGTGGTCCGTGCCTGATAAATGGACTCTAGAGGAAGCCTCGACGGTCCCAGTCGCTTATGCTACCAGTTACTACGCTCTGTGCGTTCGTGGAGGCCTGAGACCCGGCGAGAGCGTCTTGATCCACGCTGGTAGCGGTGGTGTGGGCCAAGCCAGTATCTCCATAGCTCTTCACGCGGGCTGCCAGGTATTCACCACCGTCGGAACGCAAGAGAAACGAGACTTCTTGAAGAAAATGTTCCCTCAATTGACCGACAGTAATATCGGCAACTCTCGCGACACCAGCTTCGAACAACTGATCATGAACGAGACCAACGGACGTGGTGTAGATCTAGTATTGAACTCCTTGGCCGAAGAGAAGCTCCAAGCCAGTGTCAGATGTCTAGCCATCGGTGGTCGCTTCCTCGAAATCGGCAAATACGATCTGTCTAACGATTCGCCTTTGGGAATGGCCGTATTCTTGAAGAACGCTTCATTCCACGGAATTCTTCTAGACGCTATCTGCGAAGACGATGGGCCGGACAGAAGAGAAGTCGTCAGGCTCGTTAGCGAAGGAATCAAGAGCGGTGCCGTCCGTCCGCTTCCTTCCACGGTGTTCACTGAGCAACAGATCGAACAGTCGTTCAGATTCATGGCCACTGGTAAACACATCGGCAAAGTTCTGTTGAAGATCCGCGACGAAGAGAAGCAGAAGGTCGTTCAACCGCAGCCGAAAGTAGTCGCCGCTATCCCGCGGACGTACATGAATCCGGATAAATCGTACATACTGGTCGGAGGTCTCGGTGGTTTCGGTATGGAGCTCGCAGACTGGATGATCACTCGTGGAGCGAAATACTTGGTCCTCACTTCAAGATCTGGCGTACGCACCGGTTTCCAAGCTCTGTGCATCCGTCGTTGGCGCGAGACTGGAGTCACTATTCAAGTTTCGACGGCTGACGTGACGACGTTAGCCGGAGCGAAGCAGCTGATTAAAGAGAGCAACGCGATTGCTCCTGTCGGTGGCATATTTAATTTAGCCGCTGTCCTGCGAGACAATCTCATTGAGAAACTTCAGGAATCTGATTTCGTAACATCGGCGTTGCCCAAAATCAGTGGAACTAAGAATCTCGACGCCGTGTCGCGGGAATTGTGCTCTTCGTTGGATTACTTCGTCGTCTTCTCTTCGATTTCGAGCGGAAGAGGCAACATTGGTCAGACGAATTACGGACTGTCGAACGCTGCCATGGAGAGGATCATGGAACAGAGACAGACGAGCGGTTTGCCTGGTCTTGCTATTCAGTGGGGAGCCATTGGAGACGTCGGTTTGATCTTAGAAGCACTGGGCGGTTACAACGACACCGAGATCGGTGGTACCATGCCACAGCGTATACAGAGCTGTCTCGAGACGATGGACGTGTTCCTGCAGCAACCGCACGCCGTCCTCGCTTCGTCTGTCCTCGCTGACAAACGTAAGGGTACCGATACTACGAACAAAGTTAGCATCGTTCAAGCCATCGCTAACATCTTGGGCGTAAAGAAAGTCGAGTCTATTAATCCTGGAATCAGCTTGGCTGACCTCGGAATGGACTCGCTGATGGGCACGGAGATTAAACAGACCCTGGAGAGAAATTACGACGTTGTTTTATCGGCGCAAGAGATTCGTACGCTCACGTTTGAGAAATTGGCGATCCTCGACACGGGCGTGACGGAAGACACGGACTCGAAGACTCTGGCGACGGAAGAAGCCGCCGTGGAAGAATTCCTCTTCCAGTTCGATGGTACCGACATCGTGCCCACGGAGTCCATCGTCCAGTTGAACACGAAGAGCTCTAAGGGACAACCGATATTCTTCGTACACGCGATCGAAGGAATGGCGGCGCCGTTCAAGAACGTAGCCAGCCAACTGACCCGACCCGCTTGGGGATTCCAATGCGTGAAGAATACTCCGCTGGAATCCGTCTCGCATTTGGCTAAATTCTACGTGAAAGAGATGCAGAAGATTCAGAAGAAGGGGCCGTATCAAGTCGTGGGATACTCGTTCGGTGCTTGCGTTGCATTCGAAATGGCTATTCAGTTACAGAAGACTGGGGAATCTGTGCATCTGACTCTACTCGATGGCTCACCGGACTTCGTCAAGCTGCACTCCGTGGAAATCGGAAAGCATGCTTCCGATCAGGAGAGCGATATAATCGTCGACGGTTATCGCAAAGCTTTGGCATTCTTCGTCAGACAGTTCAACACGAAGATCAGTTTCATTCAGGTAATTATATGATCGTCGATCATGTAAATACATATACTATAATTACATAGAAGTCTGGTCCGTTTCTCCTAAAGCTATTCTACAGAAATCTAATAACGTTTGAACATTTTTAGGCTTACGAAATTCTGAAAGAAGTGCCGTCCGACGATGCGGCAACGGAGAAGATGGTAGAAATGGTGAACAATCCGCAACTGAAGAGTGAAGACTTGAAGGCCGCTGGAATATTGTTCCACCTGAAGCTGCAGGCAGCTTACTTCTACAAACCTGACGACTCGTACAACGGCGACCTGGTCCTGGTCAGGTCCAGAGATAGCTTCGTCCCTCTGAAGAACGACTACGGTTTGGCAAAGGTAATTATCCTGCACGACATATTTTTTTTAAACATGTAAATAACACTTTTGATAATTTTCCGGCAGATCTGCAAGAAACCAGTGAAAATCGTTGAACTGGCTGGAAACCATAGAACCATATTGATGGACGAGAGCGCGTCGGAGATCGCGAAAATGCTACTGACGTAAAATCAGTTAAGGGGAAAATGAATCAACTTATAAATCATAGATAAACTCAAGGAAATAGTTTGTAATATTAATAATATGATTACTTAAATGTACATAAAATGTTGCATAGGCACGGCCAGAGGGAACTCTCTCAGTGATGAAAAAGGTACATCGTCGAAACTTAATTTTTAATATTTAAATATGATTCCTAATTAATTTTCTGTAAAGTTCCTTTTGTACAAACGTTTCTTCCTTCAGAATTCCGCGTGCATTGTTTATATCATCTGCATTATTAAGTTATATAGTCACCTTATACTTTAATCGTAAATAATATCTTAGATCGTGGAATGAGAAATAGGTGCCAAGGTAATGGAAAATAGTCTTAGAATTGTTTCGTTTCTGTTTTTGTTTTTCTCTCTCCTTTTTGTTGTCCCTTGCAACAGTCTCTACTATGGGTATTATTATAAACTTTCGCAGGTCACACGTATAATTGTTCATAGTGGTGCTTGCTATAAGTCTCTGTAATGGCACAAAACAGTGGACTAATGTGCTATTATTCAGACGTATAGCATCGAGATATTCACGTAAATATATTATACGAAATCGTTACATTCTGCATTTTCGTGGTATCATTTCGCATCCGAAGAGACACAACATTTTACATCGGAGGAATATGTACAAAATAAACATTTAATTAATACCAGGGATCGAACATCTTCCCCCGTTCTTTCAAAGGGCTAGAATATTAATAATAATAATAATAATAATAATAATAATAATAATAATAAAAATGTATTTGAATAAATGTAACAGAAACATTCCAGTGATAAACGTCAACGTATATTCTTTATATACATATGTGTACATATTTATACATACATACATACAATATATACCTACGTGCTCACAGTATGTACTGCACATAGCATACTTAATGCTTTGTCGAAAGCAACACGTTTATATTTTCTCATTAGCAATAAGAGATCAGTTTGTTAAATAATAGAGTATGTACATTTCTCGCATTACTTTAATTAATCGTTAAGTACATACAACATGCATTTCTTACATATGTCTTGTATTATATTGAAAATTAAATAAAGAACATCAGATATGTTGTCTATTTAACCAGGCGTGACTCTTATCGAGCCTCTCGAGGGTCTTAAATTAATAATACTGATTTATGCTTGTGCATTCGGGAAGGAATTTTAGGAGTATAAAAAAAAATTTAAATAAATGCCAAAGGAATCGGAATAATTTATTTATTTTGCAACACACGGTGATTCGGGTCAGCGATCTCAGAATTAGGATCGCAGGTGAAAGATAGGGTCAGTGCGTACCGCGTACCTGAATAGACGTTCTCAACGTTGTGCACACGTTCGCTGCTAGAAGTAAACATAGTCACCCTACCTAAAAAACGAAAAACAAACATTTTTATTTCCTCTACGAATAAAAATTAACAGTCCAATAATTAAGATTTACCTTTCCGTGGTTCCACCACTGCTTTTACATTATTTTTATCTGTGAACGTGAGTCGACCAGCTCGAAAATCTCTACCATAATCGCTTAAGAAGAGAATAGCCGTGTACTGAATGTCCTCGTTCTCAGCATCGTCTATCGTAACTTCGGACACGTTCGTCGTACGAGACAAGATCGAGGGATTGGTTAAAAATATTTTATTCGAGATATATACTCCAAAATAGTGAGCTACTGCGTGCTGTAGTTTGGTCCTCACTACCCTGTAAATGTTAAAAATTAATAATTGAAACCAGTAACAATCTGGTGCACACGAGAACGTTTCCTTCAGCAGAGACATGCCTTCAGTCAATATGAATTTTTCAAAATCGAAGAACGTTCCATATGCACCGACCACTGCATCGACTCTACATACTTATAAATCGCAAAGTCAGCGCTAGTGAACGTCTTCTTAGTTTCCGGCAAACTATAAATATCTGTATAACGTTGGCTTTTGCTCAATTTGCCCGAATGGAGGTCCAGCGTGTTGGAACCACTGTCAGGCTCACCTAACTGGAAACCGTTCGTTGCTACTTTCAACAGAACGTCGCTCTCCGTTGCAGACACCAATTTATCAGTAACCACTATTCCACATTTCTCCGGCATGCATTCAAGATATTTGCTCGTCTCCGGTTTATACTTGCTCGAGCATTCCACGTCCAGTACACGACTCGATAAGATCTCTTTCTGCTTTGCTAAATACGTCTCTTTACCTTGTCTACTACTGAACCATACGATGAACAATACTGGGAATATTAAAGCGGATCGGGACCAGACCCTTTGATAAGGAAACCTGACAGTGGGCCCATATTTCCTGCAAACACAATTAAATCAATCTTTATTTTATATCAGAGATAGAGAGTATGTTGTATTTATAGAAAAATCGAATAATCAAACGTGCATCTGATGTATTAATTTATTAA